>NC_045128.1:18962283-19071168 GCF_007655135.1 Punica granatum
TTCTTGGACGGAAAAGGTGAGTTTTCAAGCACTATCCCACCTTCAGTTGCAGGCGCCTTCCCTTTGTCTCTGATCGCCGGGTTCTCGTACACTCGGCCCGAACGTGTCACCCCCATAACACTAAACTGCTGCTCAACACTCCCGAAACTTCCTTCATAGGTCCAGGGGACCTTGTTGTCAGTATACGGTTCTCGCGCGGGGATATCCACAACGAATGGAGCCGACGAAGCCACGTGTCCCGCGAATCCGACCGTGGGTTCCTCGGGAGTATAGTGGATCACGAAGGGAAGGGGGTCGTCTCGCGTGTCTTCGTCCCTCCCTGAGGCGCACGTGGAGATCATGTTGACGGAAGGTCCCGAACTCGGCCTATGGTCCGGGAGGGGGTTCTCCTGCACATTCGGGGGCCTCACGGCGTTGAAGGTGAGCCTGTTGCTGTCGATCCTCCTTTGGATCTCGTCTCGCAACCTCCAACAATTATCGAGAGTATGCCCCGGCGCGCCCTGATGATATTCGCAGCATTTAGACTGGTCCTGAATGGACGGGTCAAAATTCGGGCCTAGGGATATCGGTCGAATCTAATCGCCCGCAAGGAGTTGTCGATATATGTGAGAAAGAGGGGCAGGCAGAGGTGTGTATTGCTTGCGGGGTCGGTTGTGCGAGGCGCTGGCCTGTGGACCCTGGGAAGTGGGGTACTGTTGCGTCGGTGGAGGAGCTCTCGACACTGGGGGCCTAGGCTGAGGGGGCTGAGCTGACGTGGGCGCGTAGTGGTCGTACGATTGTGAGGTTATTGTCGGCGGGACCGGTGGAGCCGAGTAGTAAATTGACTGAGGTTGATGCTGTGGAGGCGGAGGGAAGTAGGTAGGAGCGGCAGTCGGTGTGGTCGTGAGATTCACCGAATATTGTTGGGACGCCTGATGTGCCGTATTGACGACGTTAACTGAGACTTCCTTTCCTCTCCTCTCGTCGGGAGACGGGGATGTCGCGGGGACCTTCTTTGATGACTCCTCCCCTTTACTGGCGGGGCCTTCCATCCTTCCGAGCTTGATCCCCAAATCAAGCTTTTTCCCAGCCTCGATGAGGTCGGAGAATGAAGAAGTGTGGGCCAACAGGTGCGAATAATATATCCCTCTCAGCATGGAGTGAAACAACTGAACCTGTTGTGCTTCGCTGATCGGAGGGATGTGTTTCGCCGCTTAGGCACGCCACTTAGCAGCGTATTCTTCGAACCTTTGGCCCCGCACCATCTCTTTTGTGCTCAGCTCCAGGAAGGTGGGAGGCACTTCTGCGCAATATCGGTATTGGTCGATAAACTTCCGGGAGAGGTCCTCCCGCGTCGGAATGTCCTCGACCTTCAATGATATGAACCAATCGAGAGCGGATCCCGACAGGCTGTCTTGGAAGGAGCGGATGACGAACTCCTCGTACTCCCAATACTGTAGCATCTTGCCCCGGTAATGGCGGAGGTGGTGGCGTGGATCCGTCGTACCCCCGTAGGTCTTGAACTTCGGGATCTTGAACTTCGGGGGCAGCCGCATGCCCGGGAATAAGCTGCAGTCACCGTAGCGCGCATCGGGTCGAGCATCATTTGCTTGTAGGGCTTGTATCGTCTCTTCTATTCGCTTCAGTCTGCGCTCTTGCTCGGCGTCAGCCTCGGGGAAGAAGTGTGTTGGTGAGGCGAACTGGGCCGCATGAGTCGGCGTGCCCGGTTCGTGGAAGGTAGTGTTTATGGGGGGTGGCGCCGGGTAAGAGAGGCCGGCATGGGGTTGTAGAGATGAGTAGGGGGGAAGCTCCGTGGTTTGGAAGTCAGTCGAAGCAGGTGCACTTGAGGCTGGGAAAACCATCGGCGGAGGGACTATATAGGCTGCAGTCGGGGCCGGCATGGAAACAGGCGGTGGGGCGAATAAGACCTGATCTGAAGTGAGGAATGCCGCCGGTGGAAGAGGGACGGCCGTGGGGGCAGGTGGCGGCGGAAACGGGCTGGTGAAGGGGTGAGCCATGGACGCACGTAGTGTTGGTGGTGCAGGCGCATCCATATTCTCCGGGGCTTGGGTCGGTGGAATCCCAGGTGCTGGATCGACCGTCGGCCCTTGTCCCCGGTGGAGGTGTGGAGCTTGAGGATGCACGGTTTGGCCTTCTAAGTAGGGCGAGCAGTTCTGCCATGTTGGTGGCAATTTGGTTGACTGTGCCCTCAAGTGCCGTGATGCGGGCTTGGTCGTCGGAGGTGGATGACGTCAGTGGAGCTTGTGGAAGGGGCGCCCCTGAAGACGTCAGGGGCGGGAGATGTGTCGGAGGGGCGCCCGAATACGCCGGGAGTATGCCTGCAGGAGTCGGAGGCGGCGGAGCGTGCATCGGAAGTGGTTTAGAATGAGCCGGAACCGGTGGGTTAACTTCTTCGGAGATGTCGACTCGATCCTCTTCCGCCATCCTGAGTCATTGACGGGTCGGATAACGGTGCGACGCTAGTTGCGATCACCTAGGTTCCAAGAATGTGTAAGGACAATGTCGACTTTTTGAACGATAAGTACGGGACAAGTAAAATGACGAGATGTATGAGATGCATGAGTTTTCAAAATGCGAATGTCATTACATTGATTCGATTCAAGTTCCATAGTTTTACAAAACAGAACGCACGAAAGAAAAGGAACATAAATGTATAGCCGACATCCCTTTACGCTCGGTGGCCGGTTGAGAGCGGCGTAGGTCCGAGCGAGGGCAAAAATAAATGGGCGCATTCGCTAATCCTAGGGGTGGGCGATCTCGCGCGCCCTTGCCTGCACTGGGTCCAACTTCGCGCCCAAGCGGGCCATCTCCCTGCCTAGATGCGCGACTCGAGCCAACTCTGTCTGAAGCTCCCTGTAGTCTGCGACCTCTGCGCGGGAATCAACAAGCTCGCAACGGAGCCTATCTCGTTCCTCCCTGATGGCCTGTAGCTTCGCGCGCATGGTCGCTTGGGTGGAGCTTTCGGCTTCGAGAGCGGGGGTAGATGTAGCTCGGGGAGTCGGGGTGGCCTGGGACCGTTGTGGTGGTGTCGATCCCTGCGGGTAGAACCAGGCCAAGTATGCTGATGTGGTGGAGAATGCTCGCTCCTCGTCGGTGGGGTGCTCGGGGAAGTACAGACGCTGTATGGTGCTAGCGTCCCGTTGACGGCGGATCTCCCGAATCTGCAGGAATCTTGCGGGGGCCGTGGATGTAGAGTCAGCCCATTGGATGCGGAAAGGTAGACGGTCCGCCTCGGCGGGAATGTCTTGTAGGCCACCGAGTTGTCTGATTACCCAGCCGGGGAATATGAGCGTGCTCCCCAAGTGGCTAAGAAGGGGGACTCCCACAATCCCGGGACATCCTGTGATGATGGGGCCGTCGGGGTTCCATCGGGCGACCCATAGGAACCGCGAGGGCGTCAGCTCGCGCCAAAAGTGCCTCCATTCCGAGAAGCTGTGCTCGAGAGGTGGGATAACCGGTACCAGGCGCTCGATCAGCGAGCGCTCGTCAGCGATGTAGGAGAATGGATGTGATGAGCAAAAGGGGCGGATATGGGCGAGAAGCCAAATCTGCAGTAGGTGCGGGAATCCTCTTATCCTGCCGCGCCGAATCTCTCTAACATAGTCTAGAGACCGAACGGTCTCGGCTAACAAAGCCTCCACGTAACTATGGCCTCCTACCGCTTAGAGGACGACTTGGGTTATAGCCCCGTCAATGAGGTTCGGCGAGTACGGGAACAAGAGAGTGCCGAAGACCAAGAGCAGGAATCCGTGACACGTGTCGTGCTGATAGGATGCCGTCGAAGGTGTCAACGCGCGGAGGAGCGTCCAATCGGAGAGCCATGCGATCCTGATGCCGTGGTCCCATCCTTGGTGAAGCTCTTCGTGGATGTCTTGGGTGGGTATGCCGAGGAGGCTAGAGAGCTGACTCCGAATGGTCGCGAACGGGTTGGGCACGAATATGCCTTGGGTCGTGGACGTGGGCCTCTGGATGAGTGCCGTGTACTCCTCGATCGTAGGGGCTAACTCCGTCCCCTGAAAGTTGAATACTGCGTGCTCGGAGTCCCAAAACTCCATGGCGGTCCTCAAGAAGATCCAATCCACCGGGGTTTCAGTGAACATAACCATATCTCCGATGATGCCCCGAATGAAAGCATGATCCACCGGCTGGAGAGTCCTCCAGATGCGCATGATATCTTGTCTTGGCGGTGTGATTGCTTCGAGCCTGAGACCGGGAGCCGGGCGATCCATCCTTACCTAGATGGAGGAGATACCGGCTTAACGTCTTAAGAATCAAATCAATGTAATGTCCTAGGTTTTTCGGAAATAATGTATGCAGTGCGGAAAGATAAGCTATAATCACGTTCTTTACAGAATACATCGCTCTTTCTTACAGAAAAATACAAAATGCCCGTCCTAAAAAAAATTACGGGCCGACTCAAAGACTCGACTTTTGGGTCGGTTGACGGCATGGAGGAAAAGATTGGTCCAGAATGACGGTCCCTGTGTATGCATGGTTTTTGGCGCTACTGGGAGAACCGCTAACTAGGGATGGGGGCTCCCGATACAAGGGTGTGAATTTCTTAAAATCGAGCGAGGATCTTTGGGGGCCGGTTCGGTGGCATAGATGACTCGATCCGTTCCCTTACTCGGAACCTCTGACTAACCTAGCTTCCTATCTTGGTGCCCGTGGGATTTCGGACAAGGTACCTAAGAACCCGCTAGAATGATGCGATGCAAATGCAAGAAATAAATGTGCTTGAGAATAAATGTACGGAAAGCGGTAAATAAACTTGCAAGCGAGCAAACGGAATCGAGCCCGAACCCTCTAGATATCCCCAGTGGAGTCGCCAAGCTGTGCGCACCTGAATTTAATCTCGTCGGGGCACGCATGCGCGAAGCCTAGGCAACGCGGCTTGGGAGTGTCCACCTTCCCAGGGACGCGCGACGGACACGCGTGAGAAGTAGTCGCCACTTACTGTTTACGACCCGTAGGTCGAGGGCCGTTGAGTCGTCCGGGTCTAGGGGTACGGGGTACACCTAAATGTTTACAACCCGTAGGTCGAGGGCCGTTGAGTCGTCCGGGTCTAGGGTACGGGGTACACCTAAATGCTAAGGCAATGGTCATGCGGAACCTATAATTCCGAATTCAGAGGTTCTATTACGTGCGGGCCTATATCCCACACGCCCTTTCAGTACTCTAGTTTGCTAGGCTTGCCGTTTTATTTATTTACCGCGTGATTTAGGGTTGCACTTGACTCGCCCGTTTTAACACCGTAAAATCGTTGAATTGATCGAGTTGGGCCAAGAATCCGAGAGATGAGTAGGCTTGTGCGTCGAGGAATCGGTTCACTATCTTAGCGTTACAGTTCATCAAACCGTGATGGTCGATTCCCTGCGCGAACCGAAACCGCGAGCATTCGAGCTTACTCATCTCTTGATAATAATGGACCGACTTGACCGGTTCGACACTCGGACCTCTCGCTTGCCAATCGGGGATCCTTACAAATGAATGAGTAGATGTACAAATAAGGTCCTCACAATGTACACTCGAATAATTACAGAATACAACTGAATAAAGTAAATGGATCCCGATTGGTTTCCATTGGGCCAATATTCCGCTCCGGCTCACCGTGTGTTTTGAATAACCGATAAACAAATTAAGGCAACGCGGGCTCAAGGAGCCGGGGGTCGGGTCCGATCGATCCAACGGTTTGCAGGTGAACCGGTTGATTCCCACTGTAACCGTTGGACCGATCGAGCTCCCGGGTGATATCTAAACCCGTTTCACGCACCCAATCCAAATTGCCTTCCACATAGACCGTATTCGGAGTGTGACGGTGAATCGAGACTAGATCCCATTCCGTACTCGGGTTGCACGCGCGGTGAATTAGGAGGCGTTGGACCTCGTGTTTGGTGATTTAGGGCGTTTGACCCCGTGCAACACGTAACCTATAGGCTCGGGCCCGAACCGCAACAAATCAGCAAAAAGTAGATAGAGAACAGGAGAAAACTAACAAACTGATGAAAAACAAACAATAACTGACGAGTATCGGTGAATACAACCAAGTTGTGTGTTAAGTCGAATGTACGTGATTTAATTAGTTGTTAACCGAGGTTGATTAGCAAACAATGTGTCTAGCCTAAGCAAACACAGATGGTGGACTAGAATGTGGTTCTAAGCCGATTGTATGGGTGGATTTGTTTTAGTGCTCTTATTCGGTTAAGCGTCACTGCAGTTTCACCGAATTAACCAAACTTGTGTTTTGACTCTAAATTGGAATCTAATATTCCGCCTATCCATTATCGAATGTTTGTTTAGGTCGAGTGCACGATTAATCCGGTTCCTTGTATTTTGTAACTGAAATAAAATGTTCACCACCGAATCCCTTCGGTAGGAAGATAGAAACACCGAAAGTGAACGGAATGGGCCGTGCGAATGAAACTCGCACCCAAACGGGTTGCCCTTTCTCACCCATAGATCGAGGGGTTTCCAACTCCCTAACGCCTAGGATATCGGTGAATCTCGGAATGACGATTATGCCCTTGGATAATAAAACGTGTGATGTTTGTGTACGAATTGAAGATCGTGTGACACGAAGAAGTCTAGGGAGGACTCGCGCGCCGCGACTCGAGCAGCCTCAAATCGGGCTCGGACTCGAGTCGTAGCACGCGAGTACCCGCTAGACGTCGATTCTATTCGTGTTACACGTCTTGGTGTTTTGAAATTGTGGGCTTTTTAAGGAAAAGGGCATTCCCGCCATTCCGTGAATCATCGATACGTTTACGAATTAATAATCAATTTGCCCAATTGTTTAGTCCGAGTGTTTTAATTAGCCGAATGGTACGTCCCGTTTAACCCGTTGGTGGGATTCTTCGATATTTATCGTTCCATGTTGCGGTTACGGTTTTGACAAGGGATATTCGGATCTAACATGTTCTAATGAGTAATGAACGCGTGGACAACGAGTAAACGAAAATGTAATTACGAACAATTCAAAGGATCGGCCTCGGAAGGACGGGGAGACCAACCGAGACTCCAAAGAGGTCACGGATGATTCGGCCACCTCTCATGGGCGTGTGGTCCAAGGAAGCTCTCGGCCACATCCATCAAGGGTGGTCGTGAGCTTCCATGGCTCACACGGGTCGGGAGGGTTTCTCCGGCCCCGATTCGGGTCTTTTCCCGTCATGCATAATGTGCTACGTGCGATTAACGGTAAAAATACGTAGGAGTCGGCTCGTTTCGAGGGAAAAGAGACCGCCCTAACCCCGGACAAGCCAAGGGGGCTCACGGGTCTCTCCCTTGAGACTAGGCCGTGAGTCCCATGGCTCCCCCGTGGCCTAGGGAGTCTCTTTCACCCAGATTTAACCACCTCCTTTCGTTTGACCGCTTCTTAGCCACGGTTCAAGACTTCCCACACCTAGAGAGGGCTTAATCCGGGAAGAGGAGAGGGTCATGGACCCTAGGAGGCCGAAGAGGCTCACGGCCTTCCACCGTGAGGTTCGGCCGAGAGGCTCTAGGGCCTCCTCGAGTCCATGCTGATCTCCTCCACTCGGATCCGACCCTCCCTACGTTAGACATGCATGTCAACACGATGTATGAACGTGAATAATAAAAGAAGTGTACGTGCGACGATGTATGGCGTGCATGGGAGCATGGATCCGGAGGGAAGGAAAAAAACGCAACCTTTCATGCATCCCGAACCCTTAAGACGCATAAACACTTCACACAAGTAAAGATCGAAGATCCTAACTTCTCTAAGTTATAAAGGGATGTTACCTAGCCTCGTTACAAGAGGAAAAGAGTCGGGGAAGCGGCCGTGGGAGTCGCGAGACTCGGGTTGAGCTACGGGTGGAATGACCCGAGAGGGGGGCGTAGCCGCGGCAGTTTCGGGAAAATGGGTCGGCACGCTTACTCCGGTTACGGCACGGTGCGAGATCGAGCTCGTTGGACTCCTAAGAGACAGATCTAGACGCCCGTGGGTAGTCTCGAACGTGCCAAGCCCTGGACAAGCTTGAAAATATGAGAGAAAGTTCGGTAAAAGAACGTGAAGAACCCGGTAAAGGAGAAACGGATGAACGATGGTTGTGCACGGTTGATCGGCCCTCGAACTGTAACCACCTCTTCACGGGGGAGGGTGAGGGTTGTGAGGAACCCTTTGAACGTGATGGCACGACTCGCCAAAGTCGTGGAACGAAACGGCACGCGTAGAGGGCTCGGTGTGCACCCGGTAACGTCTAGGGACCCGATTGCTCTTGTGACTGGAACGTGATGTTGGGGGCCTCAAATGGAAAAACTAAGCCCGGAAATGGACTTAGGGGGTGGGAAATATGTAGGCTAGGGAGTTTGGTGATTTTTGGTTTAAGTCGGGTCGGGTGGTTATCGGAATACCGGGCGGTTTTTCAGTGATTTTGGCCGGTTCCGGTTCTGGGATGGGCTGTGCCGAGCTGGGGGAGAGGGCTGGAGTTTGAGAGAATTCTTGAGAGAAGTTGGCTTGAGAGAGAGCGGAATTGAAGAAGTGATTAAGCTTAATGATGAATGGGGGAGCTCACGGGTCTCTCCCTAGAGACTCGGTCGTGAATCCCGTGGCTCAATCCGTGGCCAAGGGAGCCTCTCCCGTCCGGATCCGAGCTGTTACCCGTCATGGCACGCAAGCTTGAATATCATATGGGCATGGCATGGTCGTGCATAGGGATATAATGGACGCACGTTGCATGGAAGTGCATAGGAGACATAGATCCGGAAGAAAAGAGCAAGCTTTCATACATCCGACTTCTTTAAACCAATATTAACGCTTCATGTAGACGAATATCTAAGATCCTAGCTCCTTTAAGTCGTAAAGAGATGTTACCTAGCCTCGGTGTACGAGGAGAAGAGTCGGGGACGTGGCCGTGGGAGTCGCTAGACTCGGTTTGAAGCTACGGGTGGGTGACCCGGGTGGAGGACAGCCGCGACAGCTCAGGAAGAACGAGGTCGGCACGCTTGCTCCGACCATGGCACGGTGCGGGGTTGGGCTCGTTGGACTCCTAAGAAGCAGATCTAGATGTCCGTGGGCATACCCGAATGTGCCAAGCCCTGGACGAATCGGAAATAGTGAGAAGAAACTCGGTATGAACCCGAATGACCCGGTAAGAAAAAAAATGATGAAACGGTGGTTGTGCACGGTGGATCGGCCCTCGGATCATGACCACCTCTTCACAGGGGAGGGTGAGGGTTGTGAGGAACCCTTTGAACGTGATGGCACGACTCGCCGAAGTCGTGGGAAGAAATGGCACGTTGTTCGTGGCTCGGTGCACGCGTGTAGCGTCCTAGGGAGCCGATTCTTCTCACGGCCAAAACACGTTGATGGAGGCTTCAAATGAGAAATCTAAGCCCGGAAATGGACTTAGGGGGTGGGAAATATGTGGGCTAGGAAGTTTTGTGACTTTTGGTTTAAGTCGGGTCGGGTGGTTACCGGAATACCAAGTGGTTTTCCGATGGTTTCGGCCGGTTTTGGCCTTGGCTCGGGATGGACGAATGAGTGGGAGTGGGCTGGAGTTTGAGAGGATTCTAGAGGGAGATTGGCTTGAGAGAGAATGAGAATGAAGAAGTGATTAAGTCTAATGATGAAAGGGAACTTATAGGGAGCTCTAATGGTGTGATTAAGTGAGCTTGATCGCGGTTAGTGAGCCTAATAGGGGGCTGCCGAAAATTGGAGGGAGATTAGGATGGGGAAAATGTCATGTTGAGTGTAGGGGAAGGCAAAGGAGAGTGATGGGTGTGATGGATGGGTGATAGGAAGTGAAAGATGTGAGGGAAAATTTGAATTTGTGGTGGGGAAGGCTTGGAGCCGCCGACCATAGGGGCAAGCCGCGGCTGATTGCGGGCGAGCCGTGGCTTGGAGGGTTGAGCCGCGGCTTGGGGTTGAGCCGTGGCTTGGCGGCTTGGCTTGGCTGAGCTGTGGGTCCCATTCGATTAAGAGAAAAGCCGGAAAACGCTTGAGACTTGATCGAGTTCGCATCCGATCTCCGATATCCAATTAATTTATTGATTTGGAATGCTTGAACGAAGAGGATTTGAATGAGCCTAATATCGCCATGTGTTTTGTGTGAACGGACGTTCGGGCGACTCGGCTCTTCGAGGGTCGGTTTTGCCCTGTTCGGAAATTCGGAGTGGAATTGAGCGTCCCCGGTCCCCGATTGTTGTTCGTGCATCTTAATGTTTGTTTCGGTGACCCTTCCACCTCGTGAGACATCGTTGGCTCGTTGTCCCCGACCGAAGACTTTTGGCCCGGGAAGATGTAGGGACTTGTGACCGGGGCTTTCTCAGTGTTCCCCGACTGTCTTGAGGTGTTCGGGGATCGCTGTGATCTCTGTTTTCCGTGAATGTGCCCCGAAGATTCATTGGGAGGCGTTTGCTACCACTGAAACGTCCCTCGGGGAGCCCTGTAGAGTTCCGAATGGTCGTCTGAAGCTTGTCCCATGACCTCGGTGGTCCCTGGGTGCCTGTAGGCCCGTTTTAGGGGTCCGTTTATTTGTCAGTGGAGCGGGCCCCGGGAGCCCTGTCAGAAAAGGCGTCCGTGAGAGATCGGGGTGTCCCGGCTTATGCGGTATGCCCCGGAAATGCACCCGGACGTGTCGTTGGTCACTTTGGCACTAAGGGGGATTTTTAGAGTCCCATATTAGGTACCTTTCGGTGCTTCAGTGATTCGGTGATGAATAGTGCCGCAGTGCCAGCTCCGCTGTTTTCGGGGTTCTTTGCTTGTAAGTTCTTTCGACTGTTCTCTTCGACTTTTCTAATGGACCTAGCTCTTCTCCTATTGTTCATGACTCCGTGACCGCACGTTCGCCTCTGATTGCCGGGTGATGAATAGTAATCCGGGCTTTGATCGGGGATTCTCATGTAGGAAGCCAGTGGGCTAAAATGGGGTGCTGACAGCTTGCCCTTCTTTGGTTGCATGCTCGGTTAGAGGATGTAGCCAAAGATTATAAGAAGCACCCCCCCATTTTAGGCCCGGCGACTGCTCTGATGCCGCTCCCCCATGGCTGCTGCTCCCACCTCGTTTGGACATGTCGGGACATTGCGCTAGAAATTAAGACCGAGATAGACCCGAAAGAAGTCGGGATGGACTCGAAGAAAGCAGGATAGACCTGAAAGAAACCAGGGTAGACCTGAACAAGAAATTAGAACCGGGATAGACCCTGTCAGCACCCCATTTTGGCTCACCATTCCAAACAACGTTATCAGCAATGATCCAAGCCACAACTTGAGCAGAATACAGAAAACGGCTCGACAGAGCAAGAAATCACTATTTATCCTCAAGTCGGCAAAATTGAGCAAATGACCCATGGATGTGACAGAAGGACTCCAAGGGTCACCAAAAGGCAACAGAGCGACCAGAGAGCTCAACAATGTCCAAAACCAGCATTTTTAATATATCACACGGACGACACTATTTTTCGATAGTTCGCTCGGTCGTCGGAAAATAGCCAATATTGGACTCCAAAAATCCACTTCAATGCCAAATAGATGAAAAGTGTCCTCAAAGGCATTTTGCAAATCATCTGCTCTATACAGAACAACTTTCTGTATACAGACAACTTTTCAGTGGAAGTCCAAAAATGCCGGTTTCCTGGAGAAAAGTTAATTCCAAATATCAGGCGCGGCCATGCCCCACCAGCACATAGAGCATGAACAATGCTTCAGATTGTCTCTTGGAAGTCACATAGACACTTCAAATGACTTCCGAGTGGCAAAACAAGCATAACCTTCTTCAGAAGAGCATAGCCGAAGACTGGTCTGATGGAATTATGGCAAACGAAGTTCATACCACATTGCCCTAAAAACTCTAGCGGACATTCGCAATTGGGCAAAACGGACAGCAAAACGCTTATCAGTTTCCCGAGTAACCTCCGGGGAGCGGAAATGGCCATTTTCGGTGGAAATGCATATCCGGAGGTTCTTTTCACGGAAACTTGAGGTCGAGTGTCTACCTTACATCATGTTAGCCTTCTCAAGGCTCAACGTGGAATCGTCAGAATAAACCACACGACTCATCTAGACCTCCCGAGTAATGCGTTAGAGGTCTCGTATACACTTTTCAAGTCCTTGGAGGTCTGAACTTGACAAACAGAGATTACAGTAATCTCCGGAGTGCCCAAGCAACTCAGAAGTCATCCTGACAAATCCAGTTTCGGCCTCCTAGGACGTCTCCGGCCCCACGTTAGCATTATCGACTTAACGGATGATTGTCCACGTTGTCTGACAATTCATGTCAAAATGACCAACGTGAGATGCAGAAACGAGATATGCTGTCAGAAGCGGACAACTTCGCCCTGGTCACTTACAATGAGCAAAACCGGCTTTCGAGCCTCACACACATCCGGGACATTTCTCCATGAAAAATGTCAATCTCGAGCTCATTAACTCCGTTTTCTCGCGTATATCGACAATTCGACGTTCAATTCGAACCACGAACTTCGAATGCGCAACCAATCGAGACCCGAGTCTTCTCCCAGTTTCTCCTCACGAGCCGTGGGACCCACGGGCTGCCCAAAGGCAACCGCCCTTTGCCCCAAAGTTTTCGGCCTTTTCCTCTTCCTATCTTGCCCTCACCTATCCCAAAATATCTTTAGTCTTTTTAGTCAACACTCAAGCCATTAACTCCATCTCCATTAATGCTTCTTGGCTCTTCCTCATCAAGATGCATGGAAGACATTCATCCTCATCTCCATTAGGGCAACCGACTTTTGCTAATGAGGTCCTTAATGGTGCTTTGTTTTGCTTAATTGCTCATTAGCTTCACATATATATTGCATACTTGTCATTAAGTTAATCATTGCAGAAACACACATGATCTTGCTAGTTTCTCCCTCTAGAAAATGCTCTCAACTTCTTAGGAACCAGCAGCAAGCAAATCACTCCATGAAAACCGAAAACCAAGCCAAAAATCCTTAGAGTTTAGGTCGAAATCCATAGCGGGCACTATTCCGACTTATATCCAAAATTCCTCCAACTTCATGGACCACATGTTTTGGACCCAAGGATCCCAATTCTGAACCCAGTTTTTCAGTTTGAAGTCATTTGCTCATCGTTTTGGGTCGTTTTAGTCATTTCGGGTGAAGTTGGAACTCTCGGGTGAACAGTAACCTGTCAACAGCGTCACCAGCGCCCGTCACCAGCACCCGTCACTAGCGCCACCAGCGTCCGTCATCGAGCACGCCCGTGCCTGTCACCAGCGCTCGTCACCAGCACCACCAGCGCCCGTCACCGAGCACCCCAGCGTCCGTCATCGAGCACGCCCGTGCCTGTCACCAGCGCTCGTCACCAGCGCCACCAGCGCCCGTCACCAGCGCCACCGGCGTCACCTGTCACCAGCGCCCATCACCAGCATCACCAGCGCCTGTCACCGTGCCTGCCGTCACCCGTCATCGTGCCCGACGCCGGTCACCGTGCTTGACCGTGCTCGTGCACGCCCACCCTTGCACCCGAATACTCTTTCAAGGGTTCCACCGAGTCACCCGACTCTCAAACACTTCCCCAACTCTTTCCTCATATCCCGAGGCTAGGTAAAACATTCTTGACCTAGAGGAGTTAGGGCTTTTCATATTTTTTGCGTGGCTATGGAGTATTATGGTGTTTCATTCATGTTTAACTTGCAAGATCTAATTTTGATGCAATTTTATGTTATATTATGCATGTGCACTACCTTACGACTTGCTAACACGTCGGAAAAAAGTTTGGATCGTCGTAAGGAAGACTATCCCGACCCGGCTATGGCAAACTAACTCTCGGCCAAGTCTCTAAAAGAGAGGGTGGAGACTTAAATTGCTCTTTTCGGGTTAAGATCGGTCTCCTTAGCCGATCCAAGTTAGTTTCCGAGCTTGTTTATTGTTATTGCTCGCATGAAGCCGGTGTTACTTTATCTATTTCCTAGCTAACATGTTTGTGAATGTTTGTATGTTTAATTGAGTTAAGCAAATCATGATCACACCGGCTTTTTGTTAAAAAGAAGTGTTATTCATCATGGTTGATGTGTGAGCATGCGAAAAATAATTAAATCGCGACTAGGAAACCATTGGTGACTCGGATGGAGTCATGAGAACCTTCGGCCACCTTTCATAAGAGGAAGCCGAGGGCTTCTTGGCCTTCCTTGGGTCAAGAATGATTTCCTTATCTCGAGTTTAATTCGTTTATCGGATTGTGTGAATTTTTTAACTTCAATGTCTTTACGATTCCTATGTTAAAGTATCGTTTAAAGACTCTTTTAAAATAAACGTGCATGGATTCATGTATCGAGGACTCATTTGGATCCATTCGGTTATAAGGATATTGTCGGTTATTCAACTGAATTATCCTTGATCGTTATGGATTCATTTTGGTCGTCGAATCACGAATCGTTTTCTTAATTAATGCATTTGGCAATAACCTTAAGCATTAATTTTACGAATGGGTTAATCGGGACGTTCACACGGTTAATTTATTCAATCTGATAAAGTTTACACGAATCGGCCATTAACTAATAACTCGCGTCGACGAGTTGTCCAATGACGTTGGTGCCCTTTTCAAACTTATCAATTTCAAAACCCGAAACGCGCGGTCCAATGTAGCATGCACGTCTGAAAAGGGCTCCTGTGTCTCAACTTGAGTTTTTACCTGATTCCAAGTAGCTCAGGTCAGGATACAGAAGATCTTCCTAGATCACTTCCGGGCAGATCGACCGGTTCTTTGGCTTTTTTGGGTTTCTTACACAAGCCTGGACGATCCAAGGAATTGGTAGACACCAGCTACGGGCTGAGGTAACCCGCACTTCGATGTTTCCCCTTTTCTGAAAACAATTTTTAAATAAAGGGTAAAATCGTCTTTTCACAATTCAGCGACATCCTCAGGGCTAGCATGACAAAAACACTACAGTACGGGATAAGAACGGGCTACCGGTTCAGGTGCAGGTTCATCTGCATAGCCTTTTCTCATCTAACTGATGAGTTTCTGTCATCCTAACATAGACTCGGGTAACTAGAACGGTTATCTCTGTCAGAAAACATGCAAAATGCTGATTAACCTTTCACTCGACCTAACCAAACACTAGATAATGGTTAGGAGGAATTCTAAATTCTAAATCTAGAGTCAAAACACGAGTTTGGCTAATTCAGTGGAAATTCAGTATCACAATACAGAACAACTGTAAAAGCAATCCACACACCTGAGATTTGACTCTCTTTGTCAAGTTCTCAAAACAAAGCCGAATGCTAAAACATTGGCACATGTTTGATTGTTTAGCATATGACATTTGCTTGCAAAAACACCCCTGGGTTAATAATCTGTTAATTCACGTAAACACGACAATAACAAACACTTTGTCTGCTATTAACATGTTGCGTGTTATCTTTCCGCACCTGTTTGCCATGCGGGTCGAGCCTGATCCCTAGGCCGAATAATATTAGGGTTCAATGTCCTAATCATCGATCACAGGGTCCAACACCCTAATCAACACTCACAGGGTCCAACGCCCTATTCAGTGAGAGCGTGCATTGAATTTCAGCTCTTCGGTCTTTTCCCTAAACTCACTGTGAGTTAGAGTAGAATAATAACCGAATGCGAAACGACTGGAATTCGACCCTTTTGTAATTTGTATTTATTGTTTTCGAGAGCATTGTAAGGATTTTATTTTGTACATTTATTCTGTAAGAATTCCAGTCGGTGAGCAAACGGTCCGAGAGTCGAATTAATCGAATCGGTCTAATGCTTGCCCAGATACAAGTAAATCCAAGAACTCGCGGTTCTGGTTCACGTAGGGATTCAACCTCCATGGTTCGATGAACTGTAACGCAAGATTGTGAACCAACTCCCCGACATACGGACTTACTTCTCTCTCAGCTTCCCAACCGACATCGTTTGGTTCACCGAATCTCCGGGGTCAAAACGTGCGAGCCGAGTTCAACTTAATTCATGCGGTAAATCATAAAACATGCAGGCCTAGCAAGCCAGAGTACCGAAAGGGCGTGCGGGATATAGGCCCGCACGTAACATGAACCCCCGAACACGGATTTTCCGGTTCCGCACAGATCAATGCCTTAACAACAAACTAGGTGTTCCATACCCCTAGACCCAGGGTAACTTATCCGCCCTCGACCTTCGGGTCGTAAAATGATAAGTGGCGACTCCTTCTCTCACGCTTGTCCGTCACTCGTCCCCACGGGAAGGTGGACACCCCCAAGCTGCGCGATCCAAAAGCGCGCAATGCGAGCCCCGACGAGAGTCCACATTCGGGTCCGTACAGCTTGGCGACTCCACTGGGGACATACTTAGTGGGTTCAGGCTCGATTCGTTTGCTTGCTTGCATGTTTATTTGCCGCTTTCCGCAATTTTTCGCTTATCTACTTTATGCACATTTACTTTTCTGCACTTGCATTGCATCATTCTAGTGGATTTAGGTACCTCGCCTGAAATCCCACGGGCGCCGATTTAGGAAGCTAGGTTAGTCAGAGGTTCCGAGTAAGGGAACGGATCGAGTCGTCTCCGCCACCGAACCGGCCCCCAAAGATCCTCGCTCGATTTCAAGGAATTGACACCCTTGAATCGGGAGCCCCCATCCCTAGTTAGTGGTTTTCCCAGTAGAACATTGAAACTATGCATAAACAGGGACTGTCATGCTGGACCAAAAATAACCTTCACGCCGCCAACCGACCCAAAAGATGAGTCTTTGAGTCGGCTCGTAGTTTTCCTTTTAGGCTAGCCTTTTGTTGTTTTCACTAAATGAGTGTTGTATAATGTAAAGAACTCGTGCTATAATTTATTTTTTTGCACCTGCATGCATATTTTCAAAACAAACTAGGACATTGCATCAGTTTGTTTATAAACATTAAACCAACATCTTCTCCATTTAGGTAAGAATGGATCGCTCGCGTCCCTGTCCTAGGCTTGATATCATCATCACACCATCTGCGGACATTACTCGCCTTTGGAACACATTCCGCCCAGTGGACCGTGCATTCCTCCGACTCATCATAGGAGACCTACCATTACTCGCTGATTCTCCCGTCGATTGGACCCTACTCAGAACTGCCATTAGTTTTTGGGACACTCAGCGAGCCGTTTTCAGCTTTCATGGGACAGAGTTAGCCCCTACAGTAGAAGAATATGCGACACTCCTTCAGCGGTCTACACCGATTCACGACATCGTGGTGCCTAACCAGTTTGCCACGATACAGAACATACTAGCCATCCTTTTAGGTCTCCGCAACGAAGAAATTCATTGTGAGCTTCAGTATGGAGGGGAGCACAGCATTAGGACTACATGGCTCATAGATTTCATGCAGGCCCTTGCTCTGAATGCCACGGGAGAGTCCTATCAGCGTGACGCTTGTCACGGGTTTCTTTTGCTCATCTTCGGGACTATGCTATTCCCATACTCGTCGAACCTCACAGACGAGGCACTTGCTCAGGTCATCCTCCAAGTGGTAGGAGGCCATAGTTATGTGGAAGCCGTTTTGGCTGAGACCATTCGGTCTCTTGACTATGTACGAGAGAATCGACGGGGCAGGATGAGAGGATCCCCACATCTGCTTCAGATTTGGCTTCTAGCACACATTAGGCCGTTCGGCTTATCCCATCCTTTTTCCAAGTATCACCGACGAGCGCTCACTCATCGCTCGTCTACTTCATGTGTTTCGACCCTCCGACCGTAACTACACCGACTGGATGCGGTTTATGGAAGAGCTCACCCCAGCACAATTTTTATGGACTACACGTTGAAATCCTGGCGGTCCCATGATTATTGGATGTCCTTCAGTTACAGGACTTCCCTTAATCAGTCATTTAGGGAGTACACTTATCTTTCCAGCCCGAGTCATCAGACAACTCGGTGGGCTACAAGATATTCCTATAGAGGCAGATCGCACTTTACACCGCTTCAGGTGGGCAAACACCACAATTTCACTCCCGGATAGGATTCTACGGGTTAGAGAGGTCCGACGCTTTTGGAGCACGCGCATCCTCCAGGAACTGTACTTCCCAGAGCATCCCATTGACGAGGAGCGAGCTTTCTCAGCTACAGCAGCGTATGTGATGCAGTTCCATCCGTATGGGTTCGCACCTGTTCGTCGGCTACGCATGCCACAGATGCTGCAGACACCGCAGGCAGACATTCCAGATGCAGAGAGCTCAGTCCAAGGAGCCGTGCGCACAGAGTTGCAGGTCATTAGGGCAGAGCGAGATCGTCTTCGCTGTGAGCTTGTGGATATTCGTGCAGAACTCACTGATCACAGAGAGCTTCAGAGCGAGTTGGCTCAAACTCGCGCGCGCGTAGTGAGCCAAGACAGGGAGACAGCGCGTTTGAGCGCTACGTTGGATCGAGCGCAGGCAAGAGCGCGCAGGATCTCGAAACGTGTCATAATAGGTACACATATACACGACACGATTATAAATGTTATCCGGACACGATTATAAACGTTATCCGGACACGTTAACACAACTTGTTTATTCGATCAACTTAGTTACCCGGATACATTAACACGACATGTTTATCCGATTAACTCATTTACTCGAACACGTTAACATGACATGTTTACAGGTTAATACGGAAATTGAGATGGAGGGGAGGGGGATGTGGACGGGGAAGAGGCGGGAACTGCATTCGAGGGAGGCAGCGACGGCGAGGATGAGATCAAGCTATGAGGCGCATTGGCTGGAGCGGGAGCCAGCGAAGCGGTGGGCTTCGAATGGGAGATAGTGGAAGCGGTGTTGGCTGCGAACTTGGGAGCAGGGGAGGTCGAGATCTGAAGTGGATCTGCAGACAATGCGAGGTGCACAGAGAGGAGAGCAATGAGAGTGTAGAAGCAGAACTTTGTCATTGATGGATGAGAAGAAGGAAATCAAATCGCATATTAGATATGAGGGAGGGTAGTAGAGCCCACCTTTGAGCTCAGTTGCTGAGCGTTTTTGCCTGTACAGAACCCGAGTAGCGCTCACTCAGCTACGGGTAGTAACAGTTGTCGGTTTAATGTTTATGTTTCCTTTTCAAACAGACTGCCTTTGTAAATTGCGAAACATGAATCAAACTGATATAATGGCATTAGTGTTTTTAAACTCATACATCTCATGCATTCATACATTGTCATTTACATTTTGAAGATGACACACATAACAATTACACTTATACACTTGTACATATAGGTACTAACAACGGGCGTCACATCGATATCCTACTCGTGCACGCGGAAGAATGGCCGAAGAGCAACAACCCGTTATCTCGGAGCAAGATGCACCACCAATCCCGGCACACTCCCTTCCGCAAGACACGCACGTGATGTCATCTCCAGCATCTATAGCGTATTCTGGTGTTCTTCCAACGCACCTCCCTTCTCCTGCACAGGCGCCATCCAATGTTGTCGATCCCGTGCGTTTTGCCGCACTCGAAGGGACGGTTAATCAATTGGCTGCCAACATGAATACCAATATGACAGAGCTCATGGCTATGCTTCGGGATCAAAACCGAGCTTCCTCGAGTCACACTCCACCTCCTAAACGCAGGACAACTTTTCACCTAAATCCGATCGACCTGCCTATTTATGTAACGGATAGTGAAGATATGTCTTTTTCAGCAATGACATATGTGCCGACAGTCAGCCCAGTCAGTGATCCTATGCCACCACCACCGACTCCTACATCGGTACCGTTCCACCCGCGACGTTCCTATCAACAGATCTCGCAATGCTCACTTTGCCGCCGCTCACCATACCTACTCAACCTCCAATTTACACCGTTCCACCACCGACGGTTCCTCCAGTTGTGATCACACAAATCCCTGCTCCCACTGCGGAACCTTTTTCCTTCCAAGCTCCACAAACCCAAATGAGCTTTTCCTACCAAACTCCACCGCCTCTAAACATTCCCCCCACTGAACCAGGCACGCCTACTCATGCCGCTCCTGCAGTTCTACCGACGAACATTCCTCTTGAAAATGAACAGGAGAAAAGAATGAAGAGAATGGAGGAAACCATTCGAGCCCTTCAAGCAGGCACGTCCCGTCCTGACTTCGGGGACAGTGACTGGAATCTCTTTCCGAGCATGTTGTTGCCCCCTAAGATCAAGATTCCAGATTTTAAGAGGTACGATGGGACCAAAGACCCTCGGCATCATCTCCGTCACTATCATAGCAAAATGCTTTCGTATTGGGATTACGAGGAATTTGTCATCCAGACTTTCCAAGACAGTCTTACGGGATCGGCGCTAGATTGGTTTATGACCCTGAAAGCCGGCGACATCCCTACATGGACAGATCTTTCCCAGAAATTCCTCGACCAGTACAAATTCTGTGCAGAGACACCTCCTACTCTTCTTGATCTTAGCATGACAGAGATGAGAGAAAGTCAAACTTTCGAAGCATACGTAACGGAATGGAGGGGAAAAGCGGCAAAGCACATTCCTCCAATCACTGAGCGACAGAAAGTTCAACTGTTTCATTCTACGCTCAGAGGCGCATATTACTCACATCTCCTGGCTCATACTTCCTCTTTCTCAGACCTGATTGAGGCAGGAAAGAAGTTGGATATGGGTGTTAAGCTAGGAAGAATTGAAGGTCCGTTAAGGAAGAAGGATGGAGAGACACCGAAGAAACAAACCGCTAGAATATCTAGGAGAGGCAAAGACGCGACTATTGGCATCGTCAATTCTGGACATCAAGCTCCACAGCCAATTTCGGTGGACTACACCCCTGCATTACCGGCTTCTCAGGCATATGCGCATCCCGTGCATTATGTGCAACCTCATCAAACGCCGCAAGCTTATTTCTCAACCTCGCCAACTGTTATCCAGTCGTCACCTCCGCAACAGTACGCTCCTGTTCAAGTTCAACAAGCTAGACCCCCGGCTTCGAGACCTCCTTAGCTAGCTCAACGTGTTCCAGCTCCTAGAACTCAACAAGACAGTGCTGCTCAACCGCGTTCACGCAAGCAATAAACCAATTTACCAGCTCCCCCCTCTCACATATTCAGATAGCTCCTTGCAGGCAACAAGATCAAAACAGAAGCACCCGGTCCCCATTTCGATCCGTCCATGCATAACCAAAATCTTCGCTGTGAATTTCATCAGGGTGCTCCTGGCCACACTCTGGATACTTGCTGGAGACTCCGGGATAAAATCCAAGAGATGATTGATGCAAGACAAATCTCCTTTAATGAGGTGAAGCCGCCGAATGTCCGTGTAAATCCTCTTCCTGATCATGGATCAGGTTTAGGACCGTCTGTGAACATGATTAGCATTGCTGCTATTGATGAGGAAGAAGACTCGCAAAAGGCCTCAACTCCATTTGCCATTAACTATGCTCCAGTAGAAGTCGCATTCGCTCCCATCCCGTTCGTTATCGAAGTTCCTGCAAAGGAGCCTTATCACGATAGCCGAGTTCCCTGGACATATGAGAGCGAGGTTGCTAGTGCAGAACTAGAAATGAGCGCGATGGGAATCACGCGTTCAGGACGGGTTTATCAGGGTCCAAAGCCTGTTGACAAAGGAAAGGCTCCCGCTACTGAGTTCTCAACCGTTCCAAAAGCCGTGTCACTCCCTACAAAGAAGGTCACCGATCAAGAAGCCGAAGCTTTCATGAAGGTGATCAAAGCAAGCGAATACAAGGTGGTCGAGCAAATGAGCAAGTCACCAGCTCATATATCGCTGCTCACATTGCTATTGAACTCCGAACCTCATCGGAACGCTCTGCTGAAAGTTCTCACTGCGGTACAAGTCCCGAAAGATACAACACCGGATAGAATTGAGGAGACGGTGAACTCTATTTTCTCGAATCAGATTTCCTTTTCGGAAGACGAAATTCCCTCGGAAGGACAAGGACACTTGCGGGCATTGCATATAGTTTGCAGGTGCAACAACCATGTCGTTGGTCGAGTCATGATCGACAACAGCTCTGCTCTTAACGTTTGCCCCGTCTCCACGTTGAAACAGATGAACGTGGACATGAGTCGCATTCGTGCAAGCAAGACCACCGTTCGAGCCTTTGACGGCTCTAAGAGAGTGGTGAACGGTGAAATTGATCTCCTAATTGATGTGGGTCCTTGTTCATTCTCTGTTACCTTCTAGATCCTTGAAATACCCAATGCTTTCAGTCTTCTACTCGGAAGGCCATGGATTCACGCCGTCGGCGCCGTTCCTTCATCATTGCACCAGAAGTTGAAATTCTTTGTCGAAGGCAAACTCATCACTGTCAACGGCGAAGAAGATTACGCAGTCTATAAAGAAACGGCCATCCCTTATATCAGCATTGGAGAAGACCAAAATCTCCCCTTCCATTCTTTCGACACGATCTCCGTAATTCGAGACTACGGAGAGGTCAATCCATCACGAACTGATCGCATGATTGGAAAGGTTCTCTTGAAGAACAATTATGTCCCTGGAACTGGACTCGGGGCACGTGCACAGGGAATCCTTCGACAGATTGAAATGGAGGAATACCGCAATAGGAGGGGACTCGGCTTTCGCCCTTCCTGTCATGAGACCATGCAAGCTCGTCGTGGAAAACATCTACACCGCCTTGCTGCATATTACGGGAAGCTCTGTAGGGGCATTCCGGTTCCACCGCTCTCACAGGTTTTTGCAGCACCACCGCAAATCATGGGAGGCACCTCCGAGAGCCCGATCACTGAAACATATGACTTCTCTTCGGATGTAGTTGAAGCGTTTTTGGCTTTGCCAGCCATATATGCCGTCACTGAGGAGACATCTTCTAAGGTTCATATCCGCCCTGTACGGGAGGATGAGGAGCTTACCAACTGGACTTCAATTCCGCTCTACTCGGCCATAGTTGCCGATGTGTAAGACGGTCTTTATATATAATGCTACCTGCATGTCGGCAACGCCATAAGCCACATGACAGAAGAGGGGTTTTTGTTATGGCCTGTTAATAGAATCCCTGTGTGCTTTTTGATTTCCTGTGTCTAAATTCTCTCTCTTGCACTTACTCCTAGCATCTTTAATTTCTAAAACAATTCACTTTCATGTCCAGGCTCCAATCGAATCCAAATCACGGATATAACGATTCGGATTCCCTCGAAACACATCTCGGAAAGTCCCTACCCATATACTTCGGGGAAGGACTTGACGAGGACGGTCGCGTGCCCGAGATAGAAGAGAGTTTGCATCGTCTCGAAAACCACCAACTCACTTCCGTCGAGCCAACCGAAGACATCAACATAGGCAATGCAGAAAAACCACGCACCCTTAGAATCGGGACTGGACTTGACCCTGCACAGAGGGCCCAAATGATCGACTTCTTGACAGAGTATCAGGAGGTCTTTGCTTGGTCCTACGCCGATATGCCAGGCCTAGACCCCTCAATCGTAAAGCATTTCCTTCCACTCGACACTGAAAGATTCCCACCCAAGCGCCAACACTTGCGACGTCAACGAGCTGACCTTCTCTTACGCATTAAGGAATAATTCATCAAGTAGGTAGACGCGGGATTCTTGGAGGTATGCAATTACTCTGAATGGGTAGCGAGCATTGTTCCAGTAGAGAAGAAGAATGGGAAAGTCAGAGTCTGCATCGACTACCGAATCTCAATAGGGCTAGCCCAAAGGATAACTTCTCGCTGCCTCACATCGATGTCTTGGTGGACAATACAGCACGCCACACACAATTCTCCTTCATGGACGGTTTCTCTGGATACAATCAGATTCAGATGGCCGAGGAGGATAAAGTCAAGACCACATTCATCACGATGTGGGGTACATTTTGCTACAAGGTCATGCCTTTCGGTCTCAAAAATGCCGGGGCAACATATCAACGGGCAATGGTCACTCTCTTTCATGACATGATGCATAAAGAGATCAAGATCTATGTCGACGACATGATTGCGAAGTCCAAAGAAGGAGAAGATCATTTGGTTAACCTCAAGCGACTGTTCGACCGTCTCAAGAAGTATAAACTCCAACTTAACCCAGCGAAATGTACATTTGGCGTCAAGTCAGGGAAATTGTTAGGGTTTATAGTTAGTGAGGAAGGCATCGAGGTCGACCCCAACAAGGTTAAAGCGATCATGGAATTGCCCCCTCCATCGACAGTGCGCGAAGTAAGGAGCTTCTTAGGACGGCTGAATTACATCGCGCGTTTCATTGCAAATTTGACAGATAAGTGCCAACCACTCTTCCGTTTGCTTCGCAAAAATGCAGCGGTCAAATGGGATGACGAGTGTCAAAAAGCTTTTGATATCATCAAGGCATACCTAATTCAGCCGCCGGTGTTGGTTCCACCCTCACCGGATCGTCCTCTCATTCTGTACTTGACGGTACGCCGACAATCCATCGGATGCATGTTAGGGCAAAAGGACGAATCCTCTCACGCAGAGCGAGCAATTTATTATTTAAGCAAAAAGTTCACTAAAGGGGAGTCCAATTACCCGGATATAGAGAAAATGTGTTGCGCACTTGTGTGGGTCATGCAAAGGCTTCGGCAATACACTCTCTACCATATTGTTCGCCTGCTGTCGAAGATCCTTTGAAATATCTACTTAGCACTCCGTCCTCCATGAGGAATATAGCAAAATGGCGTTGCCAACTGACGGAGTACGACATCGAATATGTGTCGCGCACATCAGTGAAGGGCGAAGCGATAGCAGATCATCTAGCAGAGTTCCCAATTGTCGATGACACACCAATCGACTCTGATTTTCCAGACGAAGGAATCCTCCAAATGAATGGTGAGGAGGAAATTACTAGATGGAAGATGTACTTCGATGGTGCAGTCAATTCCACCGGGTCAGGTATTGGCGCAGTGCTGATATCCCCGGAAGGGCGTCATTTCCCTGTTGCAGTGAAGATTGATTTCCCCTGCACCAACAACATAGCCGAATATGAGGCATGTATCCTCGGCTTGCAAGCGGCTGTCGACCTCAAAGTCAATGAGCTTGAAGTGTTTGAAGATTCTATGCTCACAATCTTTCAGACACTCAAACAGTGAAAGACAAAAGATCCGAAACTGGTGCCATATCATGAGTACCTCGAAGACTTGACAGAGAGCTTCGAGGACATTTCATTTACATACACACCGCGCATGAAGAACCAGTTCGCCGATGCACTCGCAACGCTCGCTTCCATGGTTAGCATCACAAAAGAGAATCTCATCGAGCCCCTCGAGTTTGAGATTGCTCAGAGCCCTGCCCATTGCGATGTAATCGACGCTGTCGACGGCAAACCGTGGTATGCAGACATTAAACATTTGCTACAAACGGGTCAATTCCCAACATTCACCGATCGACATGACCGGAGGACTCTTCGCCGCATTGCAGCAAATTTCTTCCTGAGTGGTGAAACCCTCTACCGCCGTTCATTCGATGCCACACTGCTTCGGTGTGTTGATGAGAATGAGGCACAACGCCTCATGGAAGAAGTGCACGAGGGAAATTGCGGACCTCACATGAACGGGCTCATGCTAGCAAAGAAGTTCATGCGACTTGGGTATTTCTGGTCCACCATGGAGACTGACTGCGTCAAACATGTCAGGCATTGTCATTTGTGTCAAGTCTACGCAAATCAGATCAGAGCACCACCCAACGAGCTGCATCCAATGGCTGCTCCGTGGCCCTTTTCAATGCGGGGCATGGACGTGATTGGTCCTATCAACCCCAAAGCATCCAATGGGCACTTGTTCATACTAGTAGCTATCGATTACTTCACCAAATGCATCGAAGCTATCACCCTTGCGTCGGTCACTGCAAAGATCGTGGCACACTTCCTCAAACGCGACATTATCGCACGTTATGGGGTCCCTGCGACACTTGTCACGGACAACGCCAAGAATTTGAATAATCAGCTTATTGATGAGCTCTGTGCACAGTTCAAGATCCTACACCGCAACTCCTCTCCGTATCGTCCACAAATGAACGGCGCGGTAGAGGCAGCAAACAAGAACATAAAGAAAATCATCGAAAAAATGACAGTGAATTACAAAGACTGGCACGAGATGCTCCCGTTCGCACTCTTGGCGTATCGGACTTCTATCAGCTCGTCCACTGGAGCAACCCCGTATTCTTTGGTCTACGGCATGGAAGCATTTCTTCCAATCGAAGTAGAAATTCCCTCTATGAGGGTCCTTGCCGAGTCCAAGCTTAAGGAAGCAGAATGGGCGAAGCAACGCTACGAACAGCTTAATCTCATTGATGAGAGGCGGCTAACAGCACTTTGCCACGGTCAGTGCTATCAGCAAAGAATGGCCCGAGCTTTTAATAAGAAAGTTCGTCCCCGCGAGTTCAGCCCCGGTGACTTCGTCCTGCGGAAAGTTTTGCATATCGCCCCTGATTCCAGGGGCAAGTTTGCTTACAAATACGACGGTCCCTTCATCGTTAAAGAAGTCTTTGACGGGGGGGCAATCATTCTCAATGATATGGACGGGAACGAGAACACTCTTCCGGTCAACGCTGATACACTTAAGAAATACTATCCGTGATGGTGTTTCTCTCATTCCACTATGGATGTTTTTCTCAAATGCACATTACATTTTTAGCTTTCTTCGCATGTACAATTTCCCCGCACTTTCATTTCTGCTTACTAATACACTCCCCTCTTCTGCTCTTTCCCTTTCTCTGAACTTTTCCTGAGAGAAAAAATAATGAATCTCCCGCTAGGTTGAAAACCTCTTTGAGGCGGCCTAGGCAAAATTAGGGAATGAGGGGCACGGTTTAAAATCCCGCAAAGGGGGGCCGTGGCAAAAGGAGAGTACAAAACGAAATCCTCGATAGAGTGAAAACCCGAAAGGGTGCCCTAGGCAAAAGTTAGAGGAACCGAGAGGTATGACCAGATCCAATCAGGACGGTTATAGCAAAAGGTGAGTTCTAAATGAGAGAAAAGTCTAAAAGAATACCCCGCTAGGTCGTCACGCGTCTTGCGACCTAGGCAAAAGTTAGGGGCCTTTGGCAGCTCGACTATGAAATGACAGCTACACTCAGTGTGAAGCGACAACAAGTAGTAGTTTGGCAGTCTTCGATGTAAGCAAACTCTCTTTGACTCTCACAGCACAAGACACGTTTCGACATGCAGTCGAATCGTCGTATCCTTGATGTGGAGGATCCCAAAATCCCTCCGTTTACCATAATGCAAATTCTACGAGTCATGCCCGTTCTGTAAAAATAAGCCTTTCTTGTCGAGTCACAATTTAGCGGGAGGCGACCACCCCTTTAAATGGTCATTATGTTCAAATCCCCAAAGCATTATTATTCAGACTTCTTTACACATCTTCATTATGGCTATAGGGTAAGATTGACAACCACTATTAGCTCTTTTGATTCTAGATGCAGGAAGCAGGATGTGAACCCCGAAAAGAGTTTTTCTTTGATGAATGCATGTCTGCCTTATGCCAAAAACTACAGTCTAAATCCGAAGAGAGACCTTCAGGATAGCACTCCAGGCATTCAGTGACATCAAAACCAGTTGGCAAGCAATGAAGCGTCCTACCACAGCATCGATTGCGACATGGACGAACTCAATGATGGAGGAAGCACAATGATTCCTTCCACACCTCACACCACTCCTCGGCGTTTGCATTTACTTCAGTGACATCAAAACCAGTTGGCAAGCAATGAAGCGTCCTACCACAGCATCGATTGCGACATGGACGAACTCAATGATGGAGGAAGCACAATGATTCCTTCCACACCTCACACCACTCCTCGGCGTTTGCATTTACTTCATGCACCTTTATTTCCGCAATGCACTTTAATTGGCGTGCACCTTCTCAGGAACGCAGTGCACCTTTATTTCCGCAATGCACTTTAATTGGGGTGCACCTTCTCAGGAACGCAGCGCACCTTTATTTCCGCAATGCACTTTAATTGGCGTGCACCTTCTCAGGAACGCAACGCACCTTTATTTTCGCAATGCACTTTAATTGGCGTGCATCTTCTCAGGAACGCAGTGCACCTTTATTTCCGCAATGCACTTTAATTGGCGTGCACCTTCTCAGGAACGCAGTGCACCTTTATTTCCGCAATGCACTTTAATTGGCGTGCACCTTCTCAGGAACGCAGTGCACCTTACAAACCCGCCGAGCAAGCGCTCGTGCACCCCGCAAGTCCACTGGGTAGGCGCCTTTGAACCATGCAGTTCATTCGGTATGCGCCCCGTGCATATTGCAAACCCTTCGGGTCAATCCCGACTTTACCGGGGTCAATCCCGACTTCATTTTCTGCACTGGGGTCAGTCCCCGTCGGGTCAATCCCGACTTTAATTGCCTATCTCAACTTTGTTCCGAACTTTACATGTCTATTGTGTGCATCTCACTATATTTCCTTTTTATTAGGTACAACATTCCACATATCCAAAACAAGAAGGAGAGGGCCATATAGGAAATTCCACCTTGATCATTGCTATCAAACTGGGGTGCTTCTGAAATCTTTGGCTGCATCCTCTACTCGAGCAAACAGTCAAAGAGGAGCAAGCAGTCAGCACCCCATTTTGGCTCACCATTCGAAACAACGATATCAGCAATGATCCAAGCCACAACTTGAGCAGAATACAGAAAACGGCTCGGCAGAGCAAGAAATCACTATTTATCCTCAAGTCGGCAAAATTGAGCAAATGACCCATGGATGTGACAGAAGGACTCCAAGGGTCACCAAAAGGTAACAGAGCGACCAGAGAGCTCAACAATATCCAAAACCGGCATTTTCAATATATCACACGGACGACACTATTTTCCGATAGTTCGCTCGGTCGTCGGAAAATAGCCAATATTGGACTCCAAAAACCCACTTCATTGCCAAATAGATGAAAAGTGTCCTCAAAGGCATTTTGCAAATCATCTGTTCTATACATAACAACTTTCTGTATACAGACAACTTTTCAGTGGAAGTCCAAAAATGCTGGTTTCCTGGAGAAAAGTTAATTCCCAATATCAGGCGCGGCCATGCCCCACCAGCACACAGAGCATGAACAATACTTCAGATTGTCTCTTGGAAGTCACATAGACACTTCAAATGACTTCCGAGCGGCAAAACAAGCATAACCTTCTTCAGAAGAGCATAGCCGGAGACTGGTCTGATGGAATTATGGCAAACGAAGTTCATACCGCATTGCCCTAAAAACTCTAGTGAACATTTGCAATTGGGCAAAACAGACAGCAAAACGCTTATCAATTTCCCGAGTAACCTCCGGGCAGCGGAAATGGCCATTTTCAGTGGAAATGCATATCCGGAGATTCTTTTCACGGAAACTTGAGGTCGAGTGTCTACCTTACATCATGTTAGCCTTCTCAAGGCTCAACGTGGAATCGTCGGAATAAACCACACGACTCATCTAGACCTCCCAAGTAATGCTTAAGAGGTCTCAGATACACTTTTCAAGTCCTTGGAGGTCTGACCTTGACAAACAGAGATTACAGTAATCTCCGGAGTGCCCAAGCAACTCAGAAGTCATCCTGACAAATCCAGTTTCGGCCTCCTAGGACGTCTCTGGCCCCACGTTAGCATTATCGACTTAAGGGATGATTGTTCACGTTGTTTGACAATTCATGTCAAAGTGACCAACGTGAGATGCAGAAACGAGATATGCTGTCAGAAGCGGACAACTTCGCCCTGGTCACTTACAATGAGCGAAACCGGCTTTCGAGCCTCACACACATCCGGGACATTTCTCCATGAAAAATGTCAATCTCGGGCTCATTAACTCCGTTTTCTCGCGTATATCGACAATTCGACGTTCAATTCGAACCACGAACTTCAAATGCGCAACCAATCGGGACCCGAGTCTTCTCCCGGTTTCTCCTCACGAGCCGTGGGACCCACGGGCTGCCCAAAGGCAACCGCCCTTTGCCCCAAAGTTTTTGGCCTTTTCCTCTTCCTCTCTTGCCCTCACCTATCCCAAAATATCTTTAGTCTTTTTAGTCAACACTCAAGCCATTAACTCCATCTCCATTAATGCTTCTTGGCACTTCCTCATCAAGATGCATGGATGACATTCATCCTCATCTCCATTAGGGCAACCGACTTTTGCTAATGAGGTCCTTAATGGTGCTTTGTTTTGCTTAATTGCTCATTAGCTTCACATATATATTGCATACTTGTCATTAAGTTAATCATTGAAGAAAAACACATGATCTTGCTAGTTTCTCCCTCTTGAAAATGCTCTCAACTTCTTAGGAACCAGCAGCAAGCAAATCACTCCATGAAAACCGAAAACCAAGCCAAAAATCCTTAGAGTTTAGGTCGAAATCCATAGCGGGCACTATTCCGACTTATATCCAAAATTCCTCAAACTTAATGGACCACATGTTTTGGACCCAAGGATCCCAATTCTGAACCCAGTTTTTCAGTTTGAAGTCATTTGCTCATCGTTTTGGGTCGTTTTAGTCATTTCGGGTGAAGTTGGAACTCTCGGGTGAACAGTAACCCGTCAACAGCGTCACCAGCTTCACCAGCGCCCGTCACCGAGCACCCCAGCGTCCGTCATCGAGCGTCACCAGCACCCGTCACTAGCGCCACCAGCGTCCGACATCGAGCACGCCCGTGCCTGTCACCAGCGCTCGTCACCAGCACCACCAGCGCCCGTCACCGAGCACTTCAGCGTCCGTCATCGAGCACGCCCGTGCCTGTCACCAGCGCTCGTCACCAGCGCCCGTCACCAGCGTCACCGGCGTCACCTGTCACCAGCGCCCATCACCAGCATCACCAGCGCCTGTCACCGTGCCTGCCGTCACCCGTCATCGTGCCCGACGCCCGTCACCGTCCTTGACCGTGCTCGTGCACGCCCACCCTTGCACCCGAATACTCTTTTAAGGGTTCCACCGAGTCACCCGACTCTCACACACTTCCCCGACTCTTTCCTCGTATTCCGAGGCTAGGTAAAACATTCTTGACCTAGAGGAGTTAGGGCTTTTCATATTTTTTGCGTGGCTATGGAGTATTATGGTGTTTCATTCATGTTTAACTTGCAAGATCTAATTTTGATGCAATTTTATGTTATATTATGCATGTGCACTACCTTACGACTTGCTAACACGTCGGAAAAAAGTTTGGATCGTCGTAAGGAAGACTATCCCGACCCGGCTATGGCAAACTAACTCTCGGCCAAGTCTCTAAAAGAGAGGGTGGAGACTTAAATTGCTCTTTTCGGGTTAAGATCGGTCTCCTTAGCCGATCCAAGTTAGTTTCCGAGCTTGTTTATTGTTATTGCACGCATGAAGCCGGTGTTACTTTATCTATTTCCTAGCTAACATGTTTGTGAATGTTTGTATGTTTAATTGAGTTAAGCAAATCATGATCACACCGGCTTTTTGTTAAAAAGAAGTGTTATTCATCATGGTTGATGTGTGAGCATGCGAAAAATAATTAAATCGCGACTAGGAAACCATTGGTGACTCGGATGGAGTCATGAGAACCTTCGGCCACCTTTCATAAGAGGAAGCCGAGGGCTTCTTGACCTTCCTTGGGTCAAGAATGATTTCCTTATCTCGAGTTTAATTCGTTTATCGGATTGTGTGAATTTTTTAACTTCAATGTCTTTACGATTCCTATGTTAAAGTATCGTTTAAAGACTCTTTTAAAATAAACGTGCATGGATTCATGTATCGAGGACTCATTTGGATCCATTCGGTTATAAGGATATTGTCGGTTATTCAACTGAATTATCCTTGATCGTTATGGATTCATTTTGGTCGTCGAATCACGAATCGTTTTCTTAATTAATGCATTTGGCAATAACCTTAAGCATTAATTCTACGAATGGGTTAATCGGGACGTTCACACGGTTAATTTATTCAATCTGATAAAGTTTACACGAATCGGCCATTAACTGATAACTCGCGTCGACGAGTTGTCCAATCACGTTGGTGCCATTTTCAAACTTATCAATTTCAAAACCCGAAACGCGCGGTCCAATGTAGCATGGACGTCTGAAAAGGGCTCCTGTGTCTCAACTTGAGTTTTTACCTGATCCCAGGTAGCTCAGGCCAGGATACAGAAGATCTTCCTAGATCACTTCCGGGCAGATCGACCGGTTCTTTGGCTTTTTTGGGTTTCTTACACAAGCCTGGACGATCCAAGGAATTGGTCGACACCGGCTACGGGCTGAGGTAGCCCGCACTGCGATGTTTCCCCTTTTCTGAAAACAATTTTTAAATAAAGGGTAAAATCGTCTTTTCACAATTCAGCAACATCCTCGGGACTAGCATGACAAACACACTACAGTACGGGATAAGAACGGGCTACCGGTTCAGGTGCAGGTTCATCTGCATAGCCTTTTCTCATCTAACTGATGAGTTTCTGTCATCCTAACATAAACTCGGGTAACTAGAACGGTTATCTCTGTCAGAAAACATGCAAAATGCTGATTAACCTTTCACTCGACCTAACCAAACACTAGATAATGGTTAGGAGGAATTCTAAATTCTAAATCTAGAGTCAAAACACGAGTTTGGCTAATTCAGTGGAAATTCAGTGTCACAATACAGAACAACTGTAAAAGCAATCCACACACCTGAGATTTGACTCTCTTTGTCAAGTTCTCAAAACAAAGCCGAATGCTAAAACATTGGCACATGGGTCGAGCCTGATCCCTAGGTCGAATAATATTAGAGTTCAATGCCCTAATCATCGATCACAGGGTCCAACACCCTAATCAACACTCACAGGGTCCAACGCCCTATTCAGTGAGAGCGTGCATTGAATTTCAGCTCTTCGATCTTTTCCCTAAACTCACGGTGAGTTAGAGTAGAATAATAACCGAATGCGAAACGACTGGAACTCGACCCTTTTGTAATTTGTATTTATTGTTTTCGAGAGCATTGTAAGGATTTTATTTTGTACATTTATTCTGTAAGAATTCCAGTCGATGAGCAAACGGTTCGAGAGTCGAATTAATCGAATCGGTCTAATGCTTGCCCAGATACAAGTAAATCCAAGAACTCGCGGTTCTGGTTCACGCAGGGATTCAACCTTCATGGTTCGATGAACTGTAACGCAAGATTGTGAACCAACTCCCCGACATACTGACTTACTTCTCTCTCAGCTTCCCAACCGACATCGTTTGGTTCACCGAATCTCCGGGGTCAAAACGTGCTAGCCGAGTGTAACTTAATTCATGCGGTAAATCATAAAAAATGCAAGCCTAGCAAGCCAGAGTACCGAATGAACGTGCGGGATATCGGCCCGCACGTAACATGAACCCCCGAACACAGATTTTCCGGTTCCGCACAGATCAATGCCTTAACAACAAACTAGGTGTTCCATACCCCTAGACCCAGGGTAACTTATCCGCCCTCGACCTTCGGGTCGTAAAATGATAAGTGGCGACTCTCTCACGCGTGTCTGTCACGCGTCCCCACGGGAAGGTGGACACCCCCAAGCCGCGCGATCCAAAAGCGCGCAATGCGGGCCCCGACGAGAGTCCACATTCGGGTCCATACAGACCCGAGCAGGAATTTAAAACCGGGATGGACCCAAACAGTAATTTAAAACCGGGATGGACCCGAATAGGAATTTAAAACCGAGAAGGACCCGAACAGGAATTTAAAACCGGGATGGACCCGAATGCCTGAACCAGGATGGACTTGAATGTGACCGGAATGGACCCGAATGCCTGAACCAGGATGGACCTGAATGTGACCGGGATGGACCCGAATGCATGAACCAGGATGGACCTGAATGTGACCGGGATGGACCCGAATGCATGAACCAGGATGGACCGGAATGCGACCGGGATGGACCCGAATGAATGAACCAAGATGGACCGGAATGCGACCGGGATGGACCCGAATGCATGAACCAGGATGGACCGGAATGCGACCGGGATGGACCCGAATGCATGAACCAGGATGGACCGGAATGCGACCGGGATGGGCCCGAATGCATGAACTAGGAGGGACCCGAATGCGACCGGGATGGGCCCGAATGCATGAACCAGGAGGGACGCGAATGCGACCGGGATGGGCCCGAATGCAGGAACCAGGACGGACCCGAATGCGACCGGGATGGGCCCGAATGCAAGAACCAGGACGGACCCGAATGCGACCGGGATGGACCCCAATGCACGAACCAGGACGGACCCGAATGCGACCGGGATGGGACCGAATGCACGAACCAGGACGGACCCGAATGCGACCGGGATGGGCCCGAATGCACGAACCAGGACGGACCCGAATGCGACCGGGATGGGCCCGAATGCACGAACCAGGACGGACCCGAATGCGACCGGGATGGGCCCGAATGCACGAACCAGGACGGACCCGAATGCGACCGGGATGGGCCCGAATGCACGAACCAGGACGGACACGAATGCGACCGGGACGGACCCGAATGCATGAACCAGGATGGACCCGAATGCATGAACTAGGATGGACCCGAATGCGATTGGGATGGACCCGAATGCATGAACCGGGATGGACCCGAACAGGAATTTAAAACCGGGATGGACCCGAGCAGGAATTTAAAACCGGGATTGACCCGAACAGGAATTTAAAACCGGGATGGACCCGAACAGGAATTTGAAGCCGGGATGGACCCGAACAGGAATTTAAAACCGGGATGGACCCGTACAGGAATTTCAAACCGGGATGGACCCGAACAGGAATTTGAAACCGGGATGGACCCGAACAGGAATTTGGAACCGGGATGGACCCGTACAGGAATTTAAAACCGGGATGGACCCGAACAGGAATTTAAAACCGGGATGGACCCGAATGCCTGAACCAGGATGGACCTGAATGTGACCGGGATGGACCCGAATGCCTGAACCAGGATGGACCTGAATGTGACCGGGATGGACCCGAATGCATGAACCAGGATGGACCGGAATGGGACCGGGATGGACCCGAATGCATGAACCAGGATGGACCCGAATGGGATCGGGATGAGCCCGAATGCATGAACCAGGACGGACCCGAATGCGACCGGGATGGGCCCGAATGCATGAACCAGGACGGACCCGAATGCGACCGGGATGGGCCCGAATGCATGAACCAGGACGGACCCGAATGCGACCGGGATGGGCCCGAATGCATGAACCAGGACGGACACGAATGCGACCGGGATGGCCCCGAATGCATGAACCAGGACGGACACGAATGCGACCGGGAGGGACCCGAATGCATGAACCAGGACGGACCCGAATGCATGAACCAGGACGGACACGAATGCGACCGGGACGGACCCGAATGCATGAACCAGGATGGACCCGAATGCATGAACCAGGATGGACCCGAATTCGACCGGGATGGACCCGAATGCACGAACCGGGATGGACCCGAACAGGAATTTAAAACCGGGATGGACCCGAATGCCTGAACCAGGATGGACTTGAATGTGACCGCGATGGACCCGAATGCCTGAACCAGGATGGACCGGAATTGGACCGGGATGGACCCGAATGCATGAACCAGGACGGACCCGAATGCGACCGGGATGGGCCCGAATGCATGAACCAGGACGCACCCGAATGCGACCGGGATGGGCCCGAATGCATGAACCAGGACGGACCCGAATGCGACCGGGATGGGCCCGAATGCATGAACCAGGACGGACCCGAATGCGACCGGGATGGCCCGAATGCATGAACCAGGACGGACACGAATGCGACCGGGAGGGACCCGAATGCATGAACCAGGACGGACCCGAATGCATGAACCAGGACGGACACGAATGCGACCGGGACGGACCCGAATGCATGAACCAGGATGGACCCGAATGCATGAACCAGGATGGACCCGAATGCGACCGGGATGGACCCGAATGCATGAACCGGGATGGACCCGAACAGGAATTTAAAACCGGGATGGACCCGAATGCCTGAACCAGGATGGACTTGAATGTGACCGCGATGGACCCGAATGCCTGAACCAGGATGGACCGGAATTGGACCGGGATGGACCCGAATGCATGAACCAGGACGGACCCGAATGCGACCGGGATGGGCCCGAATGCATGAACCAGGACGGACCCGAATGCGACCGGGATGGGCCCGAATGCATGAACCAGGACGGACCCGAATGCGACCGGGATGGGCCCGAATGCATGAACCAGGACGGACACGAATGCGACCGGGAGGGACCCGAATGCATGAACCAGGATGGACCCGAATGCATGAACCAGGACGGACACGAATGCGACCGGGACAGACCCGAATGCATGAACCAGGATGGACCCGAATGCATGAACCAGGATGGACCCGAATGCGACCGGGATGGACCCGAATGCATGAACCGGGATGGACCCGAGCAGGAATTTAAAACCGGGATGGACCCGAATGCATGAACCAAGATGGACCGGAATGGGACCGGGATGGACCCGAATGCATGAACCAGGATGGACCGGAATGCGACCGGGATGGGCCCGAATGCATGAACCAGGACGGACCCGAATGCGACCGGGATGGGCCCGAATGCATGAACCAGGACGGACACGAATGCGACCGGGATGGACCCGAATGCATGAACCAGGATGGACCCGAATGCATGAACCAGGATGGACCCGAATGCGACCGGGAGGGACCCGAATGCATGAACCGGGATGGACCCGAACAGGAATTTAAAACCGGGATGGACCCGAGCAGGAATTTGAAACCGGGATGGGCCCAAGCAGGAATTTAAAACCGGGATGGACCCGAACAGGAATTTCAAACCGGGATGGACCCGAACAGGAATTTAAAACCGGGATGGACCCGTACAGGAATTTCAAACCGGGATGGACCCGAACAGGAATTTGAAACCGGGATGGACCCGAACAGAAATTTGGAACCGGGATGGTCCCGAACAGGAATTTAAAACCGGGATGGACCCGAACAGGAATTTAAAACCGGGATGGACCCGAATGCCTGAACCAGGATGGACCTGAATGTGACCGGGATGGACCCGAATGCCTGAACCAGGATGGACCGGAATGTGACCGGGATGGACCCGAATGCATGAACCAGGATGGACCGGAATGTGACCGGGATGGACCCGAATGCATGAACCAGGATGGACCGGAATGGGACCGGGATGGGCCCGAATGCATGAACCAGGATGGACCGGAATGCGACCGGGATGGGCCCGAATGCATGAACCAGGAGGGACCGGAATGCGACCGGGATGGGCCCGAATGCATGAACCAGGAGGGACCCGAATGCGACCGGGATGGGCCCGAATGCATGAACCAGGACGGACCCGAATGCGACCGGGATGGGCCCGAATGCATGAACCAGGACGGACCCGAATGCGACCGGGATGGGCCCGAATGCATGAACCAGGATGGACCCGAATGCATGAACCAGGACGGACACGAATGCGACCGGGACGGACCCGAATGCATGAACCAGGATGGACCCGAATGCATGAACCAGGATGGACCCGAAGGCGACCGGGATGGACCCGAATGCATGAACCGGGATGGACCCGAACAGGAATTTAAAACCGGGATGGACCCGAATGAATGAACCAAGATGGACCGGAATTGGACCGGGATGGACCCGAATGCATGAACCAGGATGGACCGGAATGCGACCGGGATGGACCCGAATGCATGAACCAGGAGGGACCGGAATGCGACCGGGATGGGCCCGAATGAATGAACCAGGACGGACCCGAATGTGACCGGGATGGGCCCGAATGCAGGAACCAGGACGGACCCGAATGCGACCGGGATGGGCCCGAATGCACGGACCAGGACGGACACGAATGCGACCGGGACGGACCCGAATGCATGAACCAGGATGGACCCGAATGCATGAACCGGGATGGACCCGAATGCGATCGGGATGGACCCGAATGCATGAACCGGGATGGACCCGAACAGGAATTTAAAACCGGGATGGACCCGAGCAGGAATTTAAAACCGGGATTGACCCGAACAGGAATTTAAAACCGGGATGGACCCGAACAGGAATTTGAAGCCGGGATGGGCCCGAACAGGAATTTAAAACCGGGATGGACCCGTACAGGAATTTAAAACCGGGATGGACCCGAACAGGAATTTAAAACCGGGATGGACCCGAATGCCTGAACCAGGATGGACTTGAATGTGACCGCGATGGACCCGAATGCCTGAACCAGGATGGACCGGAATGGGACCGGGATGGACCCGAATGCATGAACCAGGACGGACCCGAATGCGACCGGGATGGGCCCGAATGCATGAACCAGGACGGACCCGAATGCGACCGGGATGGGCCCGAATGCATGAACCAGGACGGACACGAATGCGACCGGGATGGCCCCCAATGCATGAACCAGGATGGACCCGAATGCTTGAACCAGGAGGGACCCGAATGCGACCGGGATGGGCCCGAATGCATGAACCAGGACGGACACGAATGCGACCGGGAGGGCCCCGAATGCATGAACCAGGACGGACACGAATGCGAACGGGATGGACCCGAATGCATGAACCAGGATGGACCCGAATGCATGAACCAGGACGGACACGAATGCGACCGGGACGGACCCGAATGCATGAACCAGGATGGACCCGAATGCATGAACCGGGATGGACCCGAACAAGAATTTAAAACCGGGATGGACCCGAGCAGGAATTTAAAACCGGGATGGACCCGAATGCATGAACCAAGATGGACCGGAATGGGACCGGGATGGACCCGAATGCATGAACCAGGATGGACCGGAATGCGACCAGGATGGGCCCGAATGCATGAACCAGGATGGACCGGAATGCGACCGGGATGGGCCCGAATGCATGAACCAGGAGGGACCCGAATGCGACCGGGATGGGCCCGAATGCATGAACCAGGACGGACCCGAATGCGACCGGGATGGGCCCGAATGCCTGAACCAGGACGGACACGAATGCGGACCCAAATGCATGAACCAGGATGGACCCGAATGCGACCGGGATGGACCCGAATGCATGAACCGGGATGGATCCGAACAGGAATTTAAAACCGGGATGGACCCGAGCAGGAATTTGAAACCGGGATGGGCCCAAGCAGGAATTTAAAACCGGGATGGACCCGAACAGGAATTTCAAACCGGGATGGACCCGAACAGGAATTTAAAACCGGGATGGACCCGTACAGGAATTTCAAACCGGGATGGACCCGAACAGGAAATTGAAACCGGGATGGACCCGAACAGGAATTTGGAACCGGATGGACCCGAACAGGAATTTAAAATCGGGATGGACCCGAACAGGAATTTAAAACCGGGATGGACCCGAATGCCTGAACCAGGATGGACCTGAATGTGACCGGGATGGACCCGAATGCCTGAACCAGGATGGACCTGAATGTGACCGGGATGGACCCGAATGCATGAACCAGGATGGACCGGAATGTGACCGGGATGGACCCGAATGCATGAACCAGGATGGAACGGAATGGGACCGGGATGGACCCGAATGCATGAACCAGGACGGACCGGAATGCGACCGGGATGGGCCCGAATGCATGAACCACGACGGACCCGAATGCGACCGGGATGGGCCCGAATGCATGAACCAGGACGGACCCGAATGCGACCGGGATGGGCCCGAATGCATGAACCAGGACGGACCCGAATGCGACCGGGATGGGCCCGAATGCATGAACCAGGACGGACCCGAATGCGACCGGGATGGGCCCGAATGCATGAACCAGGACGGACACGAATGCGACCGGGATGGACCCGAATGCATGAACCAGGATGGACCCGAATGCATGAACCAGGACGGACACGAATGCGACCGGGACGGACCCGAATGCATGAACCAGGATGGACCCGAATGCATGAACCAGGATGGACCCGAATGCGACCGGGATGGACCCGAATGCATGAACCGGGATGGACCCGAACAGGAATTTAAAACCGGGATGGACCCGAGCAGGAATTTAAAACCGGGATGGACCCGAATGCATGAACCAAGATGGACCGGAATTGGACCGGGATGGACCCGAATGCATGAACCAGGATGGACCGGAATGCGACCGGGATGGACCCGAATGCATGAACCAGGATGGACCGGAATGCGACCGGGATGGGCCCGAATGCATGAACCAGGAGGGACCCGAATGCGACCGGGATGGGCCCGAATGCATGAACCAGGAGGGACCCGAATTCGACCGGGATGGGCCCGAATGCATGAACCAGGACGGACCCGAATGCGACCGGGATGGGCCCGAATTCATGAACCAGGACGGACACGAATGCGACCGGGATGGCCCCCAATGCATGAACCAGGATGGACCCGAATGCTTGAACCAGGAGGGACCCGAATGCGACCGGGATGGGCCCGAATGCATGAACCAGGACGGACCCGAATGCGACCGGGATGGGCCCGAATGCATGAACCAGGACGGACCCGAATGCGACCGGGATGGGCCCGAATGCATGAACCAGGACGGACCCGAATGCGACCGGGATGGGCCCGAATGCATGAACCAGGACGGACACGAATGCGACCGGGATGGACCCGAATGCATGAACCGGGATGGACCCGAATGCATGAACCGGGATGGACCCGAATGCGACCGGGATGGACCCGAATGCATGAACCGGGATGGACCCGAACAGGAATTTAAAACCGGGATGGACCCGAGCAGGAATTTAAAACCGGGATTGACCCGAACAGGAATTTAAAACCGGGATGGACCCGAACAGGAATTTGAAGCCGGGATGGACCCGAACAGGAATTTGAAACCGGGATGGACCCGAACAGGAATTTCAAACCGGGATGGGCCCCAGCAGGAATTTAAAACCGGGATGGACCCGTACAGGAATTTAAAACCGGGATGGACCCGAACAGGAATTTGAAACCGGGATGGATCCGAACAGGAATTTGAAACCGGGATGGACCCGAACAGGAATTTAAAACCGGGATGGACCCGAGCAGGAATTTAAAACCGGAATGGACCCGAATAGGAATTTAAAACCGGGATGGACCCGAATGCATGAACCAGGATGGACTTGAATGTGACCGGGATGGACCCGAATGCGTGAACCTGGATGGACCTGAATGTGACTGGGATAGACCCGAATGCATGAACCAGGATGGACTTGAATGTGACCGGGATGAACCCGAATGCATGAACCAGGATGGACCGGAATGTGACCGGGATGGACCCGAATGCAAGAACCAGGATGGACCCGAATGGGACCGGATGGACCTGAATGCACGAACCAGGATGGACCGGAATGAGACCGGGATGGACCCGAATGCATGAACCAGGATGGACCGGAATGCGATCGGGATAGACCCGAATGCATGATCCAGGATGGACTCGAATGCGACCGGGATAGACCCGAATGCATGAACCAGGATGGACCGGAATGCGACCGGGATAGACCCAAAGGCATGAACCAGGATGGACCCGAATGCGACCGGGATAGACTCGAATGCATGAACCAGGATGGACCCGAATGTGACCGAGATGGACCCGAATGCATGAACCGGGATGGACCCGGACAGGAATTTAAAACCGGGATGGACCCGAGCAGGAATTTAAAACCGGGATGGACCCGAACAGGAATTTAAAACCGGGATGGACCCGAGCAGGAATTTAAAACCGGGATGGACCGGAACAGGAATGTGAAACTGGGATGGACTCGAACAGAAATTTAAGACCGGGATGGACCCGAAAATGAATTTAAGACCGGGATGGACCCGAACAGGAATTTAAAACCGGGATGGACCCGAGCAGGAATTTAAAACCGGGATGGACCCGAGCAGGAATTTAAAACCGGGATGGACCCGAGCAGGAATTTAAAGCCGGGATGGACCCGAACAGGAATTTAAAATCGGGATGGACCCGAACAGGAATTCAAAGTTTAGGATTTGCGCAAAGCGTTGTGTGACACGGCTTGCTTGGCGTTCGGATCTGGACCGCTTCATGCGCGGCGGCTGATGATGATCTTTTATCGCTCGTCCTTCCTTGAACATCGTTGGTTTGGGCGGTGTGGTGCATCCCTCCACGTTTTCCGGCACATTGAGATCACACCCTGTCGCGTGAGGCAGACGTGAGTCCGTCAAGGAGAAGATGCCCCCAGGGGTCTTGATCGCACCTGCGCGTTAAAAAGAGATGCCTACAAAGGATGTCAGCAGCACGAAATCGTTTAGACTATGACGCGTAAAGGAATCTATGTAAAGATGTGTTGGGGACATGATATCGGTGGCCATTTGGAAGGCGGCCGTGTCCCTATCGGAGACTAGCTTTTCTGAGACGGGTAACCCGTAGAATTGTGTGCATAAAGGTAATGGGAGGGATCTTATGGGATCCTCCAAATCAAGGATACGTCAATTCGACCCCATTCCGGGGCGAGTCTCGAGCTCGGAGAGTCGAAGAGAGTTTGCTTGCGTCGGAGAATGCCGAACCACTACTCGATGTAGCTCCACGAAGAAGTGTTGCCGTTCTTTATTGGTCGAGCCGACGTTGTCCCCTAATTTTTGCCTAGGCCGCAAGATGCGTGATAACCTAGCGGGGTGTTTTATTTGTTCTTTCTCACATGAATGCTCACCTTTTGCTACGATTCCCCGTGTTTGGGCGAGATCGCACCCCTCGAATCCTCTAATTTTTGCCTAGACCACCTCGAAGAGGTTTTCGACCTAGCGAGGAAATGATTTATGCTCTCCTTTTGCCACGACTCCCCTTTGCGGGATTTTAAGTCATGCCACTCGTTCCCTAACTTTTGCCTAGGTCGCCTCGAAGAGATTTTCAACCTAGCGGGAAAATTTATTTTTTTCTCTAAAAAAAAGCTTAGTATTGGACAAACGGCGGGAATTGACGCTCGTTCACGAGAACAAAAATGTCTTACAACGAAACAGGCACGGAGCCCGGCGAATAATAAAAAACGAAAATACATACGAGCGCTCATGGATAATACTTCTTGATGGCGTCAGCGTTTACGGGGAGGGCATTTTCGGTGCCGTCCATATCGTTCAAAATGACCGCTCCTCCGGAGAAAACCTCTTTGACGACGAAGGGGCTGTCATATTTGTACGAGAACTTTCCTCGAGAGTCGGGTGCGACATGTAGAACCTTCCTCAGGACGAGGTCACCGGGACTGAAGTCTCGGGGACGGACCTTGGCATTGAATGCTCGTGCCATCCTTTGTTGGTAGCACTGCTCCTGGCACAGCGCTTTTAGCCTTTTCTCATCGATGAGGTTTAGTTGCTCGTATCGCTGCTTCGCCCACTCTGCTTCTGCAAGTTCGGCCTCGGCAAGAATCCTCATGGAAGGGATCTCCACTTCAATTGGGAGGTGACGCAGCGCGGATCACGGTTTCTCGCGCCTAAATCTGAATTTTAGACTCGAAGGGAATAGAACACGGCTAAACCCTAACAATATGCTGAAAACAAAGAGTTATGGCAAACTCAAAATATCATTCAACAAAAGGTGTTTTTCTGCCCCCTCTTACAATGAGGTGAATAGCCTATATATAGAGGGAATACACCTCCATTGACTCTGGAATAGGAAACTGACACCTATACTCCTCTAGATTACTTTCCTAAAATTGAACAAGGAAATAATCTGAAACAGGAAACTTCAGACTCCTGACTCAAGCTAATATAGAAAACAATATCTAATTAAGAGAAATTGTACTATGGCAATATTCTTCTCTAGTAGCAGCCGAAGTCTTCTAGAATATGGGTTGTCACTTTAGGCGGGACTCCTCGTCAGTCTCCCCCACTTGTGAAAAGCTCGGCCTCGAGCTTGTGCTGAACTCAGGATATAATGGCTCCTTCGAATCATAGTAGGGGTAAATGTCTGCCACATTGAATGTGCGTGAAATACCCATGGACTCGGGAAGATCTATAACATACGCATAGTCATTTATCTTTTTCAACACCTTGTATGGACCATACTTCTTCGGCTTCAGCTTGTTATAACTTCCAACTGGAAATCTTTCTTTCCGAAGAAACACCATCACCATATCCCCTTCTGAAAAGAGTCGCTCTTTGCGATGCTTGTCGGCGGCCTTCTTATACTTCGCATTTGTAGCTTCCAGCTTTTGATGAACTTGTTGCTACTGTGCGCACCCGAATTTAATCTCGTCGGGGCACGCATGCGCGCGCCTAAGCAAACGCGGCTTGGGAGTGTCCACCTTCCCGGGGACGCGCGACGGACGCACGTGAGAAGGAGTCGCCACTTGCCATTTTACGACCCGAAGGTCGAGGGCCGGCAAGTTACCCGGGTCTAGGGGCACGGGGTACACCTAAATGCTAAGGCAATGGTCGTACGGAACCGGAATTCCGGATTCGGGGGTTCTGTTACGTGCGGGCCTATATCCCGCACGCCCTTTCGGTACTCTAGCTTGCTAGGCTTGCCGTTTTGTTTATTTACCGCGTGATTTAAGGTCGCACTTGGCTCGCTCGTTTTGACACCGTAAAATCGATGAATCGATTGAGTTGGGCCAAGAATCCGAAGGATAAGTAGGCTTGTGAGTCAAGGGATCGGTTCGCTATCTTAGCGTTACAGTTCTTCGGACCGTGATGGTCGATTCCCTGCGCGAACCGAGACCATGATTGTTCAAACTTGCTCATCCCTTGGCGACGATAGACCAACTTAATCGACTCGACACTCGGACCTCCTGCCCACCAATCGGAATCCTTACAAGTACACGAATGAATATACAAATAAAATCCTCACAATGTACGCTCGAATAAATACAGAATACAACTGAAAGAAATAAATGGATTCCGATCGGCTTGCATTGGGTCAATATTCCGCTCCGGCTCACCGTGTAGTTTGAATAACCGATAAACAAATTAAGGCAACGCGGGCTCAAGGAGCCGGGGGTCGGGTCCGATTGAACCGGTGGTTTGCAGGAGAACCGATTAGTTCCCACTGTAACCGTCAGACCAATCGAGCTCCCGGGTGATATCTAAACACGTTTCACGCGCTCAATCCGAATCCGCCTTCCACATAGGCCGTATTCGGAGTGTGACGGTGAATCGAGGCTAGATCCCATTCCGCACTCGGGTTGCACGCGCTCGGTGAATTAGGAGGCGTTGGACCTCGTGTTCGGTAGTTTGGGTCATCGGACCCCGTGTAACACGTAACCTATGGGCTCGGGCCCGAATCGCGATAAATCATCATATGCGAAGACAAAACAGAAGAAAACTGATAAAACTGACACAATACAGACAACAACCGACAATCGTTGGTGAATACAGACAAGTGGTGTATTAAGTCGAATGTATGTGACTTAATCAGTTATTACCCGTGGTTGATTGGCAAACAATGCATCTAACCTAGGCAAACATAGAGGGCGGGCTAGGATAAGGTTCTAAGCCGATTACATGTGTGTGTTTGTTTTATGACTCTTATTCAGTTAAGTGTCACTGCGGTTTCACTGAATTAGCTAAACTCGTGTTTTGACTCCAGATTGGAATCTAATATTCCACCTATCCATTATCTAATGTTTATTTAAGTCAAGTACATGATTAATCCGGTTGTTCGTATCTTGTAACTGAAATAAAATGATCCCCACTGAATCTACAATAGGAAGAAGGAAACACCGAAGACGAACGAAATGGGCCACACGAATGAAACTCGTACCCGAACGGGTTGCCCTTTTTCATTCATAGTTCTAGGTGTTTCCAACTCCCTAAACCTAAGGTATCGGTGAATCACGGAATGACGATTATGCCCTTGGATGATAAAATCGTGGTGTTCGTATACAAATTGGAGATCGTGTTGCACGAAGGAGTCTAAGGAGGACTCTCGTACCCCGACTCGGGCCGCCTCAAATTGGGCCCGGACTCGAGTCACGGCACGTGAGTATTCCCTAGACATCAATTCTATTCGTGTTACGCATCTCGGTATTTTGAAATTGTGAATTTTATTGGAAAAGGGCATTCACGCCATTCCGTAAATCATCGATGCGCTTTACCAATTAAGGATCAATTAACCCGATTATTTAGTCCATGTGACTTAGTTAACCGAATGATGCGCATCCCGTTTTCCCATTTGTGAAATCCTTCAGTGATTATTGATTCACGTTGCAATTACGGTTCCGACGTGCGACGTCCGGATCTAGCAAGCCTAATAAATAATAATCATGTAGGATATGATTAAAGGGGAATATGATAAAAAGAAACAATTCCAAGGGTCGTCTTCGGAAGGACGGAAAGACCAAACGAGACTCCAAGGAATGGAAGGAGGGCTCGGCCATCCCCAAATGTGATCGGCCGAACGCTCTTTGACCCGGTTCGAATCTCGATGGGTCTTTCGTGTCATTCCTAGCCGATCATTGCATGCATCAAACAATCCGCACATGAGAAAGATGTATATTTCCCTAAATCGGGACTAACACGATCACGGTTTACATGAATAAACACACAAAGCATACAACGAGTCATATTTATGGAATTAACGAATGAACTTAATTTATTTCATGGCGGTCTTAGTGATATTACATGGGAAATACACGGCATCAAGGAGAAAGAAGAGCCCTAGGGGTTCGGTTAGGCCAAGGAGCCTCACGGGTCACCCATCGCAAGGGTATGGCCGTGAGCCCCTTAGACATAACCGAACCATCTAAGGGCTCTCCCTCCTAGATTCCGAGCCATTCCCTTCGATAGACACCTCTTAGCCACGGTTAGGACCTTCCCGAACGTGGAGATGGTCTAATCCGAGAGAATGAAGCGGTTGTGGACTCGAAGGAGCCAAGGAGGCTCACGGCCCATCACCTATGAGGCTCGGCCGGGAGGTTCCGTGGCTCCATCGAGTCTATATCCGTTTCATTCCCCTAGATTCGGACCACATCACGTATACATGCACGTTTACACGATCATATAGACGTAGAATAACAAGATGGAATACGTACGTTGCATGAGGATGCATGACAAGTTCGGATCTAAAAGAAAAATGAAATCTTGCATGCACACCGACTTTTAAAACGTATAAACACTTCATACAAGTAAAGATAGAAAGTCCTAACTCTTCTAAGTTGTAAAGGGATGTTACCTAACCTCGTGCACGAGGAAAAGAGTCGGGGAAGTGGTCTTTGAGAGTCGGAAGACTCGGTTAGGGCGAAGGGCAGTAGGCGACCCGGGTAGGCGCAGCTGCGGCAACCGCGGGAAAACGGCTTGGCACGCTCGCTCCGACCACGGAACGGTGCAAGGTTGGGCTCGTTGGACTCCTAAGAGGCAGATCTAGGTGGGCACGGAAAGCTCCGAGCGTGCCGAACCCTGAATAAGTCGGAAATGATGAGAGAAGTTCCAGTGAAAACACAGAAAACTGGTTAGCGAAAATGGGCCAAACGGAGGTCGTGCACGGTTGGTCGGCCCTCGGATCGTGACCACCTCTTCACGAGAGAGGGTGAGGGTTGTGAGGAACCCTTTCAATGTGATGGCACGACTCTCCGAGGTCGTGGGATGAAATGGCACGCCGTGAGTGTTCGGTGCGCGCGGTGAGGGTCTCGGGACCCGATTGCAATTTCGGCTGGAACGGGGTCTTGGGGACCTCAAATTGAAAATCCAAGCCCGGAAATGGACTTAGGGGGTAGGAAACATGTAGGCTATGAAGTTTGAGAATTTTTGGGTTAAGTCGGGTCGGGTGGTTACCGGAATACCGGGTGGTTTTCCGGCGATTTTAGCCGGTTTCGGCCTTGGCACGGGGTGGACGGAAGTGAGGGGATGGGCTGAGGTTTGAAAGAATTCTTGAGAGAGATTGGCTTGAGAGAGAGTGAAATTCAAGAAGTCATTAAGTCTAATGGTGCAAGGGCTTATAAAGGGATGACTAATGGCTTGATTGAGGGAATTTAATTGCGGTTAAGGGGGACCCTAATGTGGTTGCCGAAATTGGAGGGAAGATTAGGGAGGGGTTTGTGTCTTGTAGAGTGTAGGGGAAGCAAGAGGGGTGATGGGTGTGATGGATGGATGGTGGGAAGTGATGGATGGATGGAGGGAGGTGATGGATGGGAGGAAAATTCAAAATGTGTGGTGGGGAGCTTGTTGGAGCCGACGGTGGGGAGAGGCTTGAGCCGCGGCTTGGGCTGTCCAATCCGAGCCGAGGGTTGAGCCGTGGCTTGGGGTTGAGCAGCGGCTTGATGGCTTGGCTTGGCTTGGCTGTGGGTCCCATCCGATTAGGAGAAAAGCCGGCAAACGCTTGAGACTTGATTGAGCTTGCATCCGATCTCCGATGTCCAATTAATTTGAAGATTTGGAATGCCTGAACTACGAGGATTTGAATGAGTCCAATATCGCCATACGTCGTGTGAACGAGCGTTCGGGCGACATGGCGCCCCGGGAGTCGATTTTGCCCTGTTTGGACGTTCGGAGTGGAATTTAACACCCCTTGACCTCCGATTGATCTCTGTGCCTTCTTGCATTCGTTTTGGCGATCCTTTTGCCTCGTGGGGGATCGTTGGCCAGTCGTCCTCGGTCGGGGACCGTTGGCCCGGGAAGGCCTAGGGACTTCGATCGGGATTCTCTCAGTGTGCCCTGAATGCTTTGAGGTGCCCGGGGATTATCGTGAGGTACTCAGAGATCGTCGTGGTCTCTGTTTTCCGTGGAAATTCCCGAAGGCTCGCCGGGAGACGTTCATGACCACTGAGACGCACTTCGGGAGATCGAGTCGAGTTCCGGAAGGTTGTCTGAAGCTTGTTCCCCGGCCCTGGTGGTCCCTGGGTGCCTGTAGGCCCGTTTTGAAGGGCCGTTCGCTTGTCGGTGGAGTGAACCCCGGGAGCTATGTCAGAAAAGGCGTCGGTGGGGGATCGGGGTGTCCCGGCTTAAGCAGGATGTCCCGAAAATGCGCCCGGACGCGTCATTGGTCACTTTGGCACTGAGGGGGATTTTTGAACCCCCATATCGGACACCTTTCGGTGCTTCGGTGACTCATTGAAGAATAGTGCCACAGTGCCAGCTCTGCCGTTTTCGGGGTTCTTTGTCCGTTCGTTCTTCCGAAAGCTTTCCTTTGCTTTTCTCAGTGACCTAGCTCTTCTCCTGTTACTCATGACCCCGTGCCCGCATATTTGCCTCTGATTGCCGGGCGATGAATAGTGTCCCGGGCTTCGGTCGGGAATCCTCGTGTGGGAAGCCGGTGGACCAAAATGGGGTGCTGACAGCTGCATTGATTGCACCTCCTTTGCCATGCTTTCAGCTGCAGCATTGCCTTTGTAGGTCTTTGGTGGCTTGATCAAATCGATAGCATGCCTTGGAACCTTTTGATAAACTATGGAGAATGGAGACCTCCCAGTAGCACTATGAACGGCACTATTGTAGGCAAATTCGGCTTGAGCAAGAGCTCCCATTGCTTCGGTTTTTCTCCACAAATGCTACAAACCATATTTGCCAAGGTCCTATTCATCGATTCCGTTTGACCATCTGTCTGTGGGTGAGCTGTGCTACTGAACTTTAATGAAGCATCGAACATTTTCCATAAGGTAAGCCAAAAATGGCTAAGGAACCTGGTGTCTCGATCTGAAACGATGGACTTAGGAACACCGTGCAAACGAACCACCTCTTTGAAAAACAATCAAGCCACACTTGAAGCATCTGTAGTTTTTCGGCATGGTATGAAGTGTGCCATCTTCGAGAATCTATCCACAATAATAAAGATCGAATCCATACCCCGTTGAGTACGAGGCAACCCCAATACAAAATCCATTGACAAATCCTCCCATATATCCTCAGGTACCGGCAACGGTAGATAGAGAACGGTGTTTTGCTTCTGTCCTTTAGAAGTCTGACACGTATGGCACCTCCGCACGAACTTCTCCACATCACGACGCAATTTAGGCCAATAAAACCTCTCCGAAACAGCAGCTACGGTCTTGTCACGTCCAAGATGTGCAGCTAGTCCTCCACCATGTAAATCCCTAATCAGTTTCTCTCGGAGGGATGAACGAGGAATGCAAAGCTGGTTACCTCTCATCAGAAATCCCTCATGGTTGTGAAACTCTCCAGCCGCTTGGCGATTTTGCACCTTGGACCAAGCTTCGGCAAAATCCTCATCATCCGCGTACTGCTCCTTCAATTTTTCGAACCCGATAAGTTCGCTTCTCAACATTGTCTGCAGTGCTGCACGCCTGCTTAATGCATCGGCAACCTTGTTTTGCACACCTGTTTTGTGCACTAGTTTAAAAGGAAACTTTTGAAGAAACGTAGTCCACCGAGCATGCATGTTACTGCTGATCTGCTTCTGACTATTCAAATACTTCAGTGCTTGGTGATCAGAGTACAAAATGAACTCCTTGCCTATAAGATAATGCTCCCAATGCTTCAACGCACGGAAAACAGCATAGAATTCTTTGTCATAGGTTGACCAGCTCCGACGGGCATCACTAAGCTTTTCACTAAAATATGCGACTGGTCGTTTCTCTTGTGATAGAATAGCTCCAATGCCAACACCACTCGCATCGCATTCCACCTCAAATAGTTTCTCAAAACATGGCGAGGCTAGAACTAGAGCTGAGCATAACTTCTTCTTGATCAATGCGAAACTAGCTTCTGCTTCTTCTCCCCAATTAAACCTCCCTTTCTTCAAGCATTCGGTGATTGGGGCCATGATCGTGCTGAAGTCACGTATAAACCGTCTATAGAATGTAGCTAGGCCATGGAAACTTCTTATTTCTCCAACCGTTTTTGGAGTAGGCCAATCTCTAATTGCACTGACCTTCTCATCATCAACCCGAATGCCTTCTGAGCTTACTATATACCCAAGGAACAGCAAGTGCAACGTCATAAAATTGCACTTCTTAAGATTGATAATCAACTTATTCTTCCGCAGCACAGTCAATACCTCACATAGATGCATGAGGTGGTCATTGGTCGATCTGCTATATATCAAAATATCATCGAAGTAGACAACTACAAACCAGCCAAAAAAAGGTTTGAGTACCTGATTCATCAATCGCATAAACGTACTGGGAGCATTTGACAACCCGAATGGCATTACCAACCACTCATAAAGCCCATCTCTAGTTTTAAATGCAGTCTTCCACTCATCTCCTGGACGAATTCGAATTTGGTGGTATCCACTCCGAAGGTCAATCTTGGAGAACACGACCGCCCCGTGTAATTGATCCAGCATATCATCAAGCCTTGGAATGGGAAACCTGTATCCCACCGTAATCTTGTTAATGGCCCTACTATCGACACACATACGCCAGCTCCCATCTTTCTTCGGAGTCAATAATGCAGGCACGGCACATGGACTCAAACTCTCTCGAATATGATTTTTTCTTAGCAGTTCCTCTACTTTCTCTTGGAGTATTGCACTCTCGTGTGGACTCATGCGACAATGGGGCAGATTAGGTAAGCTTGCTCCGGGCATCAAGTCGATTTGGTGCTGAATATCTCTCATTGGAGGCAACTCATCTGGTAACTCCTCAAGAATGATCTCTTCAAATTCTGCAAGTAGGGGCTTCACTTCCTCTGGCACCTCCACGATTTGCTTCTGCAATGGTAAATCCTTCACAATCAGCACATGCAATTCCTTCGACTCTTTAAAATCAGCTTCACTCTCCCGCTCCGAATGAGTCTCTATCAAAAACGCTTTACCCTCCACTTTCGGGACAACTTTGGGCTTAGGTTTTTCTGATAAGGGTACTAGGGTGTAGCGTACCCCTTCCTTTACGAGCCGATACACATTCTCTTTGCCATGGTGTTTTGCATCAGTGTCATACTGCCAAGGTCTCCCAAATAATAGGTGGCAAGCTTCCATATCCACAACGTCGCAGTACACCTCATCTCGATATTTGCCAATGGAGAAAGGAACCTTGCATCGTTCGGTCACTCGGATATCACCCACTGACTTTATCCAGCCAATCGAATAAGGATTTGGGTGCTTCTCAACTGGCAACTCTAGCTTCTCAACCACAGCTCTTCCTATGATATTCTCTTGACTTCCGCTGTCAATAATCAAGTTGAAAGTGCGTGAATGAATGTTGCACCTAGTGCGAAATAGCTTGTTTCTCTGGGATTGGTCTTCTTGCTTAGGTGCGAGCATCAACTTCCGAACCATGTATGTCTGCTCATAATCATCATCACCGCTGTATTCTTCATCTTCCTCTTCCTCTTCCTCAGGATCGCAAAACACATCTTCAACATCTTCCTCATGCTCCACCAAAGCGATAGCCTTTCGCCGAGGACAATTACTCGATCGATGACCCGGCTGGTTGCACTTGAAGCACTTTGCTGTGAATTGCTTGGCAAGAGAATTTTGGTTCCTTGAAGCTCCAGTCTCGGTGACCAACTTTTTGCCAGCTGATTTATCGAAATTTCCTTGACCTTGCTTGTTTAATCCGGGTTGTTTAGTAGCTTGGCTTCTTTCTACAGAGGCTTGTGATGATTCTGCATAATTCCTGCGGTATGAATTTCCCCTGTCTTGCGTCATCATCTCAGCCTTGAGAGCTAAGCTTCGAGCACCATTCACCGTTGCTACCATCTGCACGCCAATCTTGTCCCGAATAGTTGGCTTTAAACCTTCCATATACCGGGCAACTTGTTGGCTCTCTGACTCATTTAGTGCATTACGCTCCGCCAACCTTAGGAATTCCGCTGTGTAATCATGGACGGACCTCGACCCTTGCACACACCTCTGGTATTTCATGAACAAATATTGCTCATAATCTGGAGGAAGAAATCTAGCCCTCAACATTCGCCTCATGCGTTCCCATGTTTGGATGGGCTTCTTCCCTACACGTCCTCGGTTCTCTTGCACACGATCCCACCAAGCAGATGCTCCTCCCTTCAATCGGTATGCCACCAGCTTCACGCGCTTCTCCTCGGGAACCTCCGCGTATTCGAAGAACCGGTCGACTTCTGAAAGCCAATCCAAGAATTCCTCGATGTTTAAGCATCCGTTGAAAACGGGAATATCGGCCTTCAAACGAAAGTCTCCAGCATCTTGGCGATTTCTTTGATTCCTTCGTGGATGAACAAATCGATCGTATGCAACTCCACTCTCCTCATCTGAATCTTCATAATATTGGATCCTCGGGGAATACGTTGAACAACGGGTGGCTCACGAGGAAAAACTCGCTGTGCCTGACCGCCGTCTACCGCATTCTGTTCAGCATACAAGTTTAGAGCACCAAGCATGGTACGTAGCTTCTCGAACCTCTGGTCCAGTCTTTGCTCAAACCTCCGCTCGAGAGTCCGCTCCATCCTTTCGATCCTCTGCTCCAGTGCTTGAATTGCGCCCACCTCCTGCTCTTCGGCATTAGGGTGGTTGTGAATCGCCTCGTCCGCCATGATCAGATTTAGGCAACTCCTGCTCTGATACCAACTGACGCAGCGCGGATCACGGTTTCTCGCGCCTAAATCTGAATTTTAGACTCGAAGGGAATAGAACACGGCTAAACCCTAACAATATGCTGAAAACAAAGAGTTATGGCAAACTCAAAATATCATTCAACAAAATGTGTTTTTCTGCCCCCTCTTACAATGAGGTGAATAGCCTATATATAGAGGGAATACACCTCCATTGACTCTGGAATAGGAAACTGACACCTATACTCCTCTAGATTACTTTCCTAAAATTGAACAAGGAAATAATCTGAAATAGGAAACTTCAGACTCCTGACTCAAGCTAATATAGGAAACAATATCTAATTAAGAGAAATTGTACTATGGCAATATTCTTCTCTAGTAGCAGCCGAAGTCTTCTAGAATATGGGCTGTCACTTTAGGCGGGACTCCTCATCACTTTAGAAATTGTACGGGGTTGCCCCAGTTGAAGTCCGTATGGAGGTCCGATACGCCAAGAGTGCATAGGGGAGCATCTCGTGCCAATCCTTGTAGTTCACCGTCATTTTTTCGATGATCTTCTTGATGTTCTTATTCGCCGCTTCCACCGCACCGTCCATTTGGGGATGGTATGGGGTGGAGTTGTGATGTCGGATTTTGAATTGTACACAGAGCTTGTCGATGATCTTGTTGTTTAGGTTCTTGGCATTGTCCGTGATGATCGTCGCAGGGACCCCGTATCGGGTGATGACTTCGCGTTTGAGAAAACGGGCTACGGCTTTTGCGGTGACCGACGCGAGAGTGATAACCTCGATCCACTTGGTGAAGTAATCAATCGCCACCAAAATGAACATGTGCCCGTTAGACGCCTTGGGGTTGATCGGGCCGATCACGTCCACCCCTCACATTGACAAAAGGCCACGGGGCTGTCATAGGGCGTAATTCGTTGGGCGGCGCCTCAATCTGATCGGCGTACACTTGGCATCGGTGACAGTGCCTGACATGCTTTGCGCAGTCAGTCTCCATGGTGGACCAATAATAGCCTAAGCGCATGATCTTCTTAGCGAGCATAAGGCCATTCATGTGGGGCCCACAATTTCCTCCGTGTACCTCCTCCATAAGGCGTCGTGATTCATGTTCGTCGATGCACCGGAGTAGCGTGGAGTCAAAGGAACCGCGATATAGTATCTCGCCGCTCAGAAAGTAGTGCAGCGCAAGACGCCTGAGATAATGGCCCGTTTGCAAGAAGTTCTTGATGTCCTCATACCACGACTTCGTTTGGATGCTTCAATCACGTTGCAGTGGGCCGGGCATTTGGCCACTTCGATTTCGAGAGGTTCGACGATGTTCCCGTCCGAAATACTCGCCATGGATGCTAGTGTCGCGAGTGCGTCTGCGAACTGATTCTTCGCACGTGGGGTGTAGGTGAACGAGATCTTCTCGAAATTCTTGGCCAACTCCTCAAGGTATTCGTGGTACGGGACTAGCTTCGCGTCTTTCGTCTTCCATTGCCCCAACGTTTGGAAGATTGCGAGCATGGAATCACCGAACACCTCTAACTCCTTCACCTTGAAATCAATCGCCGCTTGCAAACCGAGAATGCACGCCTCGTACTCGGCTACGTTGTTGGTACAAGAGAAATCCACTTTTGCCGCGACCGGATAATGGCGCCCGTCCGGGGATATCAAGACTGCCCCAACTCCGGATCCCACGGAATTGACAGCCCCGTCAAAGTACATCTTCCACGTTGGCTCCTCTTTTTCTTCATCTACCTAGAGGATTCCTTCGTCCGGGAAGTCTGTGTTAATTGGCCTGTCGTCGTCAATTGGGAATTCTGCTAGGTGGTCAGCAATGGCTTGCCCCTTAACCGACATGCGAGGCACGTACTCTATGTCGTATTCCGTCAACTGACAGCGCCACTTTGCGTTGTTCCTCATGGAGGAAGGGCTATCGAGCAAATACCGCAAGGGGTTCGCTTTTGACAATAAGCGGATCGTGTGATAGAGCGTGTACTGTCGGAGCCTTTGCATGACCCATACCAACGCGCAACACATCTTCTCGATCTCTAGATAATTGGATTCCCCTTCGGTGAACTTCTTGCTCAAGTAGTATATCGCCCTTTCCGTGCGCGTTGACTCGTCTTCTTGCCCCAGCATGCACCCTAAGGACTGTCGGCGCACTGTGAGGTACAAAATGAGGGGCCGATTTGGCACGGGTGGTACCAATATTGGCGGCTGAATTAGGTAGGCCTTGATGGTGTCAAAAGCCTTCTGGCACTCGTGGTCCCACTCCATCGCTGCATTCTTGAGGAGCAAGCGAAAGAGTGGTTGGCACTTATCTGTCAGGTTTGCAATGAAGCGTGCGATGTAATTCAGTCACCCCAAGAAACCGCGCACCTCTCGGACCGTAGATGGCGGGGGAAGCTCTTTGATCGCCTTGACTTTATCCGGATCCACCTCGATACCGCGCTCACTGACCACGAATCCTAGCAGTTTTCCTGACCGAGCGCCGAATGTGCACTTTGCCAGATTAAGCCGGAGTTTGTATTCTTTTACGCGGTCGAAAAGGCGCTTCAGGTTGACAAGGTGGTATTCTCCTTCTTTGGACTTGGCGATCATGTCATCGACATATACCTCGACTTCCTTGTGCATCATGTCGTGGAATAATGTGACCATAGCCCTCTGATAAGTCGCCCCCGCGTTCTTGAGGCCGAAAGGCATAACGCGGTAGCAAAAGGTTCCCCACATCGTAGTGAACGTCGTTTTGAGTTTGTCCTTCTCAGCCATCCGGATTTGATTGTATCTGGAGAAGCCGTCCATGAAAGAGAATTGGGCGTGGCGCGCCGTATTGTCGACTAGGACGTCAATGTGCGGCAAGGAGAAGTTGTCCTTAGGGCTGGCCTTGTTGAGATCTCGGTAGTCAACGCAGACTCGGACCCTTCCATCCTTCTTTTCCACTGGCACGATGTTGGCCACCCACTCTGAATAGTTGCAGACCTCGAGGAATCCTGCATTGATATGTTTGACGAGTTCTTCCTTGATGCGGAGAAGGAGACTGGCCCGCTGTCGCCGTAACTGTTGCCGTTTGGGCGGGAATTTCTAGGTGTCGAGCGGGAGAGAGTGCTCGACTATTGAGGGGTCTAAGCCGGGCATGTCGGCGTAAGACCAGGCGAAGACCTCCTGATATTCCTTCAGGAAGTCAATCATCCGTGCTCGCTGTGTGGGGTCGAGAGCTGTCCCGATCTTAGAGGTGCGAGGCTCTTCTTCGGTGCCCACGTTGATCTCCTCCGTTGGCTCGACTGAGGTGATTTGATGGTCCTCGAGGCGACGCAAACTCTCTTCTATCTCGGGCACCTGACTGTCCTCGGGGAGCCCTTCCCCAAAGTATACGGGTTGGGGCTCACGGAGTTGCTCTCGGGATAGGTTCAAATCGAAGCATCGAGGGTTTGGATTCGAGTGGAGCCTGGAAATTTGAGAGAATCGTCTTAGAAAGTTTATAGCGCTGCGAAATAGAGAATAGGAGAGGGAGAAAGAATGCAAGGGAATTCAAAAAAATGCGTGAGAGATTTCATTGATGTTGTGAACAAGAAGCCATAATAGGAACCCCTTTCTCCCGTCGTGTGGGGCATGGCTATGCCGACACGCGGGGAACATCTTATACATAGATAAGCCTTACACATCGGCAATCACAGCCGAGTAGCGCGGGACTGAGGTCCAGTTGTCTAGCTCCTCATTTTCCTGCGCCAAGCGGATGTGAACCCCTGAAGGAATTTCCTCAGTGACGGCGCACACGGTTGACGGAGTGGCAGGAGTGTCGTCGGAGTCCGAGGAAGGGCCGTCAAGGGTGCCTCCTATGGTGTGTGAAGGCCCAGGAAAGAAGCGGGATAGCGGGGGGACTGGAATGCCCCTGTTGAGCTTCCCGTAATATTCAGCGAGGTGGTGAAGATGGTTGCCCCTGCGGGCCTCGATGATCTCATGGCAGGAGGGGCGAAAGCCGAGTCCCTTCCTGTGCTTGTATTCCTCGATCTCAATGGGGCGGCTGATCCCTTGTCCGCGCGCCCCGAGGCCGGTGCCGGGAATGTAGTTGTTGCGCAGGGGAACCTTTCCTATCACGCGGTCGGCGCGGGACGGTCCACTCTCTCCGTAGTCCCGGATGACGGAGATGGTTTCAAATGAGTGGAAGGGGAGGTTTTCGTCGTCCCCGACGCTGATGTAGGGCACCGCCATCTCCTTGTAGATGGCGTGATCCTCCTCTCCTTTCACCGTAATGAGCTTCTCCTCGACGATGAACTTCAACCGTTGGTATAGAGAAGAGGGGATGGCGCCGGCCGAGTGGATCCAAAGCCTCCTGAGGAGCAGGCTGAGCGCATTCAGGATGTCGAGCACCTGGAACGTGATGTTAAACGAGCATGGGCCAACATCTATGAGGAGGTCGATCTCCCCGTTCACCTCCCTGCGTGAGCCGTCGAAGGCTCGGACCGCTGTTTTGCTTGGGCGGACTCGGTTGAGGTCCACATTCATTTGTCTCAGGGTGGTCACTGGGCAAACGTTAAGGGCGGACCCGTTGTCAATCATGACCCGGCCGATGATGTAATTGTTGCACTTGCAGACAATGTGCAACGCCCGCGAGTGAGACCAACCTTCGGACGAGAGCTCGTCGTCCGAGAACGAGATGGTGTTGGAGAAGATGGACCCGATCGTCTCCTCTATCCTGTCAGGGGGTGTTTCCTTCAAGACTTGTGCCGCGGTCAGTACCCGGAGGAGGGCCTCTCGGTGAGGTTCCAAGCCGAGGAGGAGGGCAAGCAATGAGATGTGAGCTGGGGATTTGACCATTTGCTCGACCACCTTATATTCGCTTGCCTTTACGATCTTCATGAAAGCTTCGGCTTCCTCCTCGGTCACCTTCTTGGGCGGGAAAGGCGAGCTTTCGGGGGTCACCCCGTCTTCAACGGCGGGCGCTTTCCCCTTGTCCTTGGCCGCCGGGCTCTCATACACCCGTCCCGAGCGTGTCACCCCAATGACACTGAATTGCTGCTCGATGCTCCCAACACTTCCTTCGTAGGTCCAAGGGACCTTGCTATCTGAGTACGGCTCCCGGGCAGGGATGTCGACGACGAATGGGGCCGACGAGGCCACATGTCCCGTGAACCCGACGGTGAGTTCTTCGGGAGTATAATTGATCACGAAGGGAGGGGGATTCTCCTGCGCTTCTTCATCCCTCCCCGAGACGCATACAGAGATCATGTTGATAGAAGGCCCCGAACTTGGCCTATGGTCCGGGATGGGGTTGGCCTGCACATTTGGGGGCCTGACAGCGTTGAAGGTGAGTCTGTTGCTGTCGATCCTCCTCTGAATTTCGTCCCACAACCTCCAACAATTGTCGAGAGTGTGCCCCGGCGCACCCTGATGATATTCGCAGTGCTTGGATTGATCCTGAACGGACGGGTCGAAGTTCAGGCCCGGGGATACCGGCTGAATCTGGTTGCCCGCCAGGAGTTGCCGATATATATGAGAGAGAGGAGCAGGCAGTGGTGTGTATTGTTTGCGGAGTCGGTTTTGCGCGCCGCCGACCTGTTGACCCTGCGGAGTAGGGTTCTGTTGCGCCGGTGGAGAGGCTCTCGACACCGGGGGCCTAGGTTGAGAGGGCTGAGCGGAGGGGGGCGCAAAGTGATTGTATGGCTGTGAGCTCGTCGGCGGTGGGATCGGTGGGGCTGAATAGTAGATCGACTGGGGTTGGTGCTGTGGAGGCGGAGGAAAGTAGGTAGGAGCGGTGGTCGGTGTGGTCGTGAGATTCACCGAATATTGTTGGGGCGCCTGATGTGCCGTATTGACGGCGTTTACCGAAACTTCCTTCGCTCTTCTCTCGCCGGAAGACGACGGCGCCGCAGGAGCTTTCTTTGATGACTCCTCCCCTTTGTTAGTGGGGTCCTCCATCCTTCCGAGCTTGATCCCCAAATCCAGCTTTTTCCCGGCCTCGATGAGGTCGGAGAACAACAAAGTGTGTGCCAACAGGTGTGAATAGTACACTCCCCATAGTGTGGAGTGAAATAGCTGGATCTGTTGCGCTTCACTGATTGGGGGGATGTGCTTCGTTGCTTGGGCGCGCCACTTGGCAGCGTATTCCTCGAACCTTTGGCCCCGCGCCATTTCTTTTGTGCTCAGCTCCAGAAGGGTGGGAGGTGTTTCCGCGCAATATCGGTATTGGTCGGTGAACTTCCGGGAGAGGTCCTCCCACGTCGGGATGTCCTCGGCCTTCAGCGACATGAACCAATCGAGGGCCAATCCCAACAAGCTATCCTGGAAGGAGTGGATGACAAACTCCTCGTATTCCCAATACTGCAGCATCTTCCCCCGGTAGTGGCGGAGGTGGTGGCGTGGATCCGTTATGCCCTCATAGGTCTTGAACTCCGGGACCTTGAACTTCGGGGGCAGCCGCATACCTGGGAATAGGTTGCAATCGCCATAGTGTGCGTCGGGACGAGCATCACCTGCCTGTAGGGCCCGTATCGTTTCTTCCATCCATTTCAACCTACGCTCCTGTTCGACGTCGGCCTCGGGGAAGAAATGCGTCGGTGAGGCGAACTGGGCCGCATGAGTCGGCGTGCCCGGTTCGTGGAAGGTGGTGTTTATGGGGGGCGGTGCCTGGTAGGAGAGGCCGGCGTGAGGCTGTAGAGACGGATAGGGGGGAAGCTCCACGGCTTGAAGATGAGTTGGAGCAGGTACGCTGGACGTCGGGAAAACCATCGGCGGTGGTACTGTGTAGGCCATAGCCGGGGCCGGTATGGAAATGGGCGGAGGCGCGGACAAGACGTGCTCCGAGGATAGGAAGGTCGCCGATGGAAGAGGGACGGCCGTGGGGGCCGGCGGCGGCGGAAATTGGCTGGTGAAGGGGTGAGCTACAGACGTGTGCAGTGTTGGTGGTACGGGCGCCTCCATGTTCTCCGGGGCTTGAGTTGGTGGAGCCCACGGGGTTGGATCGGCTGTCGGCCCCGGTCCTAGTGGAGGCGTGGAGCTCGAAGAGGTTCGGTTGGATCCCTTGAGTAGGGCAAGCAGCTCTGCCATGCTGGTGGCCATTTGGTTGACCGTGCCTTCGAGTGCCGCGATGCAGGCTTGGTCGTCGGAGGCGGAGGGCGTCTGTGAGGCCCGTGCAAGGGGCGCTCCTAAAGACGTCAGGGGCTGGGGATGCGTAGGAGGGGCGCCCGAGTACGCCTGGAGCATGCCTGGGGGAGTCGGAGGCGGCGGAGCGTGCATTGGAGGCGGTTGAGAAAGGGCCGGGGCCGGCGGATTGACTTCCTCGGAGACGTCGACTCGATCTTCTTCCGCCATTCTGAGACGTTGACGAGTCGAATACCGGTGCGACGCCAGTTATAATCACCTAGAATTCCAAAAGTATGTAAAGACCGTGCGATATTCTAAATGACAAGTGCGGGATAAATAAGATAATGAGATGTATGAGATGCATGAATTTTCGAAACGCTGATGTCATTACATTGATCGGATTCAAGTTCCATAGTTTTACAAAATACAACAGGCGGAAGGAAAGGAACATAAACGTAAAGCCGACATCCCTTTGCGCTCGGTGGCCGTTTGAAAGCGACGTAGGTCCGAGCGAGGGCAAAAATGGGCGCATCTGCTAATCCTAGGGGTGGGCGAGGTTGCGTGCCCTTTTGTGCACTCGGTCCAACTGCGCGCTCAAACGGGCCATCTCCCCATCTAAATGTGCTACTCGGGCGTGTGCTCAAGTCAACTCCGTCTGAAGCTCCCTGTAGTCCGCAACCTCTGTGCGGGAATCAACAAGCTCGCAACGGAGCCTATCTCATTCCTCCCTAACGGCCCGTAGTTCCGCGTGCATGGAAGCTTGGATGGAGCTTTCGGCTTCGGGAGGGAGGGTAGATGTAGCTCGGGGAATCGGGGTGGCCTGGGGTCGTTGCGGTGGTGCCGATCCCTGTGAATAGAACCGAGCCACGTATGCTGATGTGGCGGAGAATGCTCGCTCTTCGTCGGTGGGGTGTTCGGGGAAGTATAGACGCTATATGGTGCTAGTGTCCCGTTGGCGGCGAATCTCCCGAATCTGTAGGAATCTTGCGGGGGCCGTGGATGTAGATTCGGCCCATTGGATACGGAAAGGTAGGCGGTCCGCCTCGGCGGGAATGTCCTGTAGGCCGCCGAGTTGTCTGATTACCCGGCTGGGGAATATGAGCGTGCTCCCCAAGTGGCCGAGAAGGGGAACTCCCACAATTCCAGGACATCCCGTGATCATGGGGCCGCCGGAGTTGCATCGGGCGACCCATAAGAACCGTGCGGGCGTCAACTCACACCAAAAACGCCTCCATTCCGAGAAGCTGTGCTCGGGAGGTGGGATGACTGGTGCAAGGCATTCGATCAGTGAGCGCTCGTCGGAGATGTAGGAGAACGGATGTGATGAGCAAAAGGGGTGGACGTGCGCGAGAAGCCAAGTCTGCAGTAGGTGCGGGGATCCCCTCATCCTGCCGCGCCGAACCTCTCTAACATAGTCAAGAGACCGAACAGTCTCGGCTAACAAAGCCTCCACATAACTATGGCCTCCCACTGCTTGGAGGACGACTTGGGCTATAGCCCCCGTCAATGAGGTTCGGAGAGTACGGGAACAGGAGGGTGCCAAAGACCAAGAGCAGGAATCCATGACAGGCATCGCACTGATAAGAAGCCGTTGTAGGTGTCATTGCGCGGAGGAGCGTCCAATCGGAGAGCCATGCTATCCTGATGCCCTGATCCCACCTCTGATGAAGCTCCTCGTGGATGTCTTGAGTGGGTATGTGGAGAAGGGTGGAGAGCTGACTTTGGACAGTTGTAAACGGGTTAGGCACGAAGATGCCGTGGGTCGTGGGCGTAGGCCTCTGGATGAGTGCCGTGTACTCCTCGATCGTAGGGGCTAACTTCGTCCCCTGGGAGTTGAATACTGCGTGCTCGAGATCCCAAAATTCGGTGGCGGTCCTCAAGAAGATCCAATCCACCGGGGTCTCGGTGAACGTAACCATATCTCCGATAATGCCCCGGATGAAAGCGTGATCCACCGGCCGGAGAGTCCTCCAGATGCGCTTGATGTCTTGTCTTGGCGGTGTGATTGCTTCGAGTCTGAGACCGGGAGCCGGGCGGTCCATCCTTACCTAGATGGAGGAGATGCCGGCTTAACGTCTTAAGAATCAAATCAATGCAATGTCCTAAGTTTTTTTCGAAAAATGTATGCAGTGCGGAAAGGTAAACTATAGTCGTGTTCTTTACAGTATACATCGCTCTTTCTTAAAAAACAATAAAAAGCCCGTCCTAACAAAAAACTACAGGCCGACTCAAGGACTCGACTTTTGGGTCGGTTGACGGCATGGAGGCAACAATTGGTCCAGCATGACGGTCCCTGTGTATGCATGGTTTTTGGTGCTACTGGGAGAACCGCTAACTAGGGGTGGGGGCTCCCGATACAAGGGTGTGAATTCCTTGAAATCGGGCGAGGATCTTCGGGGGCCGGTTCGGTGGCATAGCCGACTCGATCCGTTCCCTTACTCGAAACCTCTGACTAACCTAGCTTCCTACTTTGGTGCCCGTGGGATTTCGGACAAGGTACCTAGGAGCTAGTATGATATGTAATGCGTATGCGGGAAATAAAAGTGCGTAAAATAGATAAGTGGGAAATGCGGAAAGCGGTAAATAAACAAGCAAGCAAAGCAAGCGGGAACGAGCCCGAACCCTCTAAGCATCCCCAGTGGAGTCGCCAACCTGTGCGCACCCGAATTTAATCTCGTCGGAGCACGCGTGCGCGATAGCTATGCAACGTGGCTTGGGAGTGTCCACCTTCCCGAGGACGCGCGACGAACGCACGTGAGAAGGAGTCGCCACTTGCCATTTTACGACTCGGAGGTCGAGGGCCGGCAAGTTACCCGGGTCTAGGGGTACGGGGTACACCTAAGTGCTAAGGCAATGGTCGTACGGAACCGGAAATTCCGAATTCGGGAGTTCTATTACATGCGGGCCTATATCCCGCACGTCCTTTTGGTACTCTAGCTTGCTAGGTTTGCCATTTTGTTTATTTACCGCGTGATTTAGGGTTGCACTTGACTTGCCCGTTTTGACACCGTAAAGTCGATGAATTGATCAAGTTGGGCCAAGAACCCAAAAGATAAGTAGGCTCGTGCGTCGAGGAATCGGTTCACCATCCTAACGTTTACAGTTTGTCAAACCACGGCGGTCGACTCCCTGCGTGAACTGAAACCGTGAGTATTTGGGCTCACTCGTCTCTAGGCATTAATAGACCGACTTGACCGGTTCAACACTCGGACCTCTCGCTTGCCAATCGGGGATCCTTACAAATGAATGAATAGATGTACAAATAAGATCCTCACAATGTACACTCGAATTATTACAGAGTACAACTGAATAAAGTAAATGGATCCCGATCGGTTTGCATTTGGCCAATATTCCGCTCCGGCTCACCGTGTATTTTGAATGACCGACAAACAAATTAAGGCAACGCGGGCTCAAAGAGCCGGGGGTCGAGTCCAATCGAACCGACGGTTTGCAGGAGAACCGATTAGTTCCCACTACAACCGTTGGACCGATTGAGCTCCCGGGTAATATCTAAACACGTTTCACGCATCCAATCCAAATTGCCTTCCACATAGGCCATGTTTGGAGCGCGATGGTGACTCGAGGCTAGATCCCATTCCGCACTCGGATTGCACGCGCTCAGTGAATTAGGAGGCGTTGGACCTCGTGTTCGGTGATTTGGGGCGTTGGACCCCGTGCAACACATAACCTATGGGCTCGGACCCGAATCGCAACAAATCAGTAAAAGACAATGGAAAACAGAAGAAAACTGATAAAACTGATGAAAGACAGATAACAACTGACAAATGTAAGTGAATACAGACAAGTTGTATATTAGGTCGAATATACGTGATTTAATCAGTTATTAACCGGGGTTGATTGGCAAACAATGTATCTAACCTAGGCAAACATAGATGGTGGATTAGAATATGGTTCTAAGCTAATTACATGTGTATATTTGTTTTAAGACTCTTATTCAGTGAGGTGACATTGCGGTTTCACCGAATTAGCCAAACTCGTGTTTTGACTCTAGATTGGAATCTATCATTCGGCCTATCCATTATCTAGTGTTTGATTAGGCCGAATGTACGATTAATCCGGTTGTTCGTGTTTTGTAACTGAAATAAAAATGCTTCCCACCGAATCTACGATAGGAAGAAAGAAACACCGAAAATGAACGAAATGGGCCACGCGAATGGAACTCGCACCCGAACGGGTTGCCCTTTTTCATTCATAGCTCTAGGTGTTTCTAACCCCATAACGCCTAAGGTATCGGTGAGTCACGGAATGACGATTATGCCCTTGGAATAAAATTGTGGTGTTTGTATGCAAATTGGAGATCCCGTCACACGAAGGAGTCTAAGGAGGACTCGCGCATCTCGACTCGAGCCGCCTCAAATCGGGCCCGGACCTGAGTCATGGTACGCGAGTACTCATTAGACATCAATTTCACTCGTGTTGCGTATCTCGGTATTTTGAAATTGTGAGCTTTTTAATGGAAAAGGGCATTTTCACCGTTCCATAAATCATCGATGCGTTTACAAATTGAGGATTGATTCACCCAATTTTTTAGTCCGAGTGATTTAATTATCCGGATAATACGTCCCGTTCCTCCATTTGTGAAATTCTTCGATGTTTATAAATTTATATCACAACTAACGGGTTTAGTAAGTGCTTACTCGAAAATAACACATCTAATGAGTAATTGATATAAGATTGATAATTAAACGACAAATATAATTGCAAAACAATTCTAAGAACCGACTTTCAAGCGGATGAAGAGGCCGATCTAGACTCGAGGAGAGTCATGGGACACTCGGCCACATCCCTAGGGAAGTGACCGAATACCTCATTGACTCGTCCCCGGATCTTGGACGGTCTCTTACACCGGTTTCAATCGTTTCTTACATTTACAACACGTCAATCAAAATAATGATACAAGTTTCGGTTATCTCGGCACTGTTACAACCATAATCGCAAAAAATCACACAACACGTACGAACGGGTTATTCAAACGGAAAACAACAAAGACGGCATTGACTCAACTAATAACTAAATGGATAAAACACGGGAATCGGCTCGTCTCGAGGTGGGAGAAAGCTCCCCGGACTCGAGTGGCCCAAGGAAGCTCTCGGCCACATTCCTCCAAGGAAGGCCGTGAGCTTCCATGGCTCGCACGAGTCGGGAAGACTTCTTCGGTCCCGATTCGGACCTTTTCCCGTCATGCTATCATGTTATCCATGATTAACGATAAAAACACGTAGGAACCAACCCTTTTCGGGAAGGAGGAGACCACCCTAGCCTCGGATGGGCCAAGGGAGCTCACGGGTCTCTCCCTAGAGACTCGGCCGTGAGTCCCGTGGCTCAATCCGTGGCCAAGGGAGCCTCTCCCGTCCGGATCCGAGCCGTTTCCCGTCATGGCACGCAAGCTTGAACATCATATGGGCATGGCATGGTTGTGCATAGGGATATAATGGACGCACGTTGCATGGAAGTGCATGGGAGACATAGATCCGGAAGAAAAGAGCAAGCTTTCATACATCCGACTTCTTTAAACCAATATTAACGCTTCATGTAGACGAATATCAAAGATCCTAGCTCCTTTAAGTCGTAAAGAGATGTTACCTAGCCTCGGTGTATGAGGAGAAGAGTCGGGGACGTGGCCGTGGGAGTCGCTAGACTCGGTTTAAAGCTACGGGTGGGTGACCCGGGTGGAGGACAGCCGCGACAGCTCGGGAAAAACGGGGTCAGCACGCTTGCTCCGACCACAGCACGGTGCGGGGTTGGGCTCGTTGGACTCCTAAGAAGCAGATCTAGATGTCCGTGGGCAGACCCGAACATGCCAAGCCCTGGACAAATCGGAAATAGTGAGAAGAAACTCGGTATGAACCCGAATGACCTGGTAAGAAAAAAAATGATGAAACGGTGGTTGTGCACGGTGGATCGACCCTCGGACCGTGACCACCTCTTCACGGGGGAGGGTGAGGGTTGTGAGGAACCCTTTGAACGTGATGGCACGACTCGCCGAAGTCGTGGGAAGAAATGGCACGTTGTTGGTGGCTCGGTGCACGCATGTAGCGTCCTAGGGAGCCGATTCTTCTCATGGCCAAAACACGTTGATGGAGGCTTCAAATGAGAAATCTAAGCCCGGAAATGGACTTAGGGGGTGGGAAATATGTGGGCTAGGAAGTTTTGTGACTTTTGGTTTAAGTCGGGTCGGGTGGTTACCGGAATACCGGGTGGTTTTTCAATGGTTTCAGCCGGTTTTGGCCTTGGCTCGGGATGGACGAATGAGTGGGAGTGGGCTGGAGTTTGAGAGGATTCTAGAGGGAGATTGGCTTGAGAGAGAATGAGAATGAAGAAGTGATTAAGTCTAATGATGAAAGGGAACTTATAGGGAGCTCTAACGGTGTGATTAAGTGAGCTTGATCGTGGTTAGGGAGCCTAATAGGGGGCTGCCGAAAATTGGAGGGAGATTAGGATGGGGAAAATGTCATGTTGAGTGTAGGGGAAGGCAAAGGAGAGTGATGGGTGTGATGGATGGGTGATAGGAAGTGAAAGATGTGAGGGAAAATTTGAATTTGTGGCGGGGAAGGCTTGGAGCCGCCGGCCATAGGGGCAAGCTGCGGCTGATTGCGGGCGAGCCGTGGCTTGGAGGGTTGAGCCGCGGCTTGGGGTTGAGCCCTGGCTTCGCGGCTTGGCTTGGCTGAGCTATGGGTCCCATTCGATTAAGAGAAAAGCCGGAAAACGCTTGAGACTTGATCGAGCTCGCATCCGATCTTCGATGTCCAATTAATTTATTGATTTGGAATGCTTGAACGAAGAGGATTTGAATGAGCCTAATATCGCCATGTGTCGTGTGAATGGACGTTCGGGCGACTCGGCGCTTCGAGGGTCGGTTTTGCCCAGTTCGGACATTCGGAGTGGAATTGAGCGTCCCCGGTCCCCGATTGCTCTTCGTGCATCTTAATGTTTGTTTCGGTGACCCTTCCGCCTCGTGGGACATCGTTGGCTCGTTGTCTCCGGTTGAAAACCGTTGGCCCGGGAAGACGTAGGGACTTGTGATCGAGGCTTTCTCAGTGTTCCCCGACTGTCTTGAGGTGTTCGGGGATCGCTGTGATCTCTGTTTTCCGTGAATGTGCCCCGAAGATTCCTCGGGAGGCGTTTGCTACCACTGAAACGTCCCTCGGGGAGCCCTGTAGAGTTCCGAATTGTCGTCTGAAGCTTGTCCCATGTCCTTGGTGGTTCCTGGGTGCCTGTAGGCCCGTTTTAGGGGTCCGTTTATTTGTCAGTGGAGCGGGCCCCGGGAGCCCTGTTAGAAAAGGCGTCCGTGAGAGATCGGGGTGTCTCGGCTTATACGGTATGCCCCGGAAATGCGCCCGGACGTGTCGTTGGTCACTTTGGCACTAAGGGGGATTTTTAGAGTCCCATATTGGGTACCTTTCGATACTTCAGTGATTCGGTGATGAATAGTGCCGCAGTGCCAACTCTGCTGTTTTCGGGGTTCTTTGCTTGTAAGTTCTTTTGACTGTTCTCTTCGGCTTTTCTAATGGACCCAGCTCTTCTCCTATTGTTCATGACTCCGTGACCGCACGTTCGCCTCTGATTGCCGGTTGATGAATAGTAACCCGGGCTTTGATCGGGGATTCTCATGTAGGAAGCCGGTGGGCCAAAATGGGGTGCTGACACACATTTATTTTACGTACTTGCATCGCATCATTCTAGTGGGTTTCTAAGTACCTCGTCCGAAATTCCACGGACGCTAAAATAGGAAGCTAGGTTAGTCAGAGGTTCCGAATAAGGGAACGGATTGAGTCGGTTATGCCACCAAATCGGCCCCCAAAGATCCTCGCTCGATTTCAAGGAATTCACACCCTTGAGTCGGGGGCCCCCATCCACAGATAGCACGGTCCCTGTAGCACTGAACCATGCATCGTGCTATGCCTCCATGCAAGCCTTCAACCCGACGCCGACAACAGTCCATCGAGTCGGCCTGCGTGCAACTTATGTCTTTTCTATTTCAAGAGCGATGTACCTTGTACTTTTTACTAAACCGTGGGCATTTATTTTTCTCTGCACATATACATCATGCAGTTTTCAAAACACACTAGGATGTCGTTCACGTTGACAAGTCCTAAGCAGATTTTCTTATCATCTTGGTAAGGGACGCCTCACTCGGCCTCCTACCCGCGCCTGAACAGAGTCCACCAGCACACAAGGACCTCACCGACCCGCCACGAAATGCGGATGGCGTATACTCTGGGACAGCATGATCGACCTCACCAACACTAGGTTCGATTACTGAGAGGTTGCTGAGAGATGTGGAACTCGCCAGCCAACCACAACTTGGAGGGAACTCTCCTAAACCCGCGACAAGCTACAGAGATACGATCAGGAGCTCGTTTGAGCGAACGCCGCCCTGGAGAGGTCTAGTAAAGGGCCTCATGAAGGCCCACACATGCACTCTGGGATGGATGTCTCCGCAAGGCCCTCGCCTAGACCCAGTGCTTTCCAAGGCCGTGCTCGCTCAAAGCCCGAGTGTGATGGCAAATCAGCTTAAGGCTCTATTTTACAAAATTTGCATTGAACTTTGAACCTTTCGAGTCAACGTGAACGACAACATTAGCTTTTGAAAACTCACGCATTGCATGCATCCTATCCATTTATTATTTTACACGACAATTAACACTACCACACGGTAGATAAAGTTGTGACCGCCTTTGCAGGTGGACCTCTCATGGTCCTCACCCTTCCTCCACGGCGAGACGATCAGTAGCTCAAGGGCCAACCATCCAAGCAACACTAACTCCCCATTAATCCCGCGCAATCGATTACGTCATTGCATGGTTGAGCACACGTCCCTCCATGCTACAAGTGCTTCCATCAGCACAACTGAGCGTGCTCTTTCCGCGTCGTGTGAGCACACCCCTACCTTGCCCATGCACGCATCCTCGACACACCTTGTGCATGTCTCTCAGTGTGCTTGCATGACGCCTACCAGGCCAGTTCGCTCCCCTACGCAGTTGCATTCAAATTACCAATAGTTCTTATTCCTTCATTGCTTTTTCTCTTCCCATTGCAGGAAATAACTGACAAGAAGGCAACTTGAACTTTGAACGATCACAATCAGGACAATGAACGCTTCCCGTCCAGCACCTTGGAACTTCGACACCGAATCCCAACCCTCCCTCCGCAAAAGATCACAGGCAACAGCTCCAACTAACAGAGCATGGCCTTGCCCACCCGCCGCGAAAGTCACTAGCACGGTCACATCTCCGATCGGAGAATGATCCCTGCCCACCCTCCGCTGTGGCCATCAACCAGCCACTGGGGCAACATGCACTCTTCCCTAAACTCTCTTTTACATTTATTTATATGCATTCCCAAACGAGCTCCCGGCATGAACGAACCCTTCACAGGGGCACTAGGACAGCCTCGAAGATGCCCTGTTGGTTCTGTCGGAATTGTTCGATTCTTCTGTCCTCATGGGATCCGGCTCCTCGAGCCTTCCCTAGGACGGTTGCGCATGCCAACCCGCAATCGGGGAAAGTACACCTATGTGGCCCCTAGTCACGGTCTGCCCACTCCATGGTGGCGATGACTAGATCTCGGAATTGAGTGTTCCCCACGCGCGACACCCCATGGGTTGCACGTTGGACAAGGGGATTTTCCTATGGGTCCACTCCACATTTCTTACCGCATATTCCACCGATCAATCACCTAATGCATCATCTTCTTTGTCATCTCTCACAGGGACACGCCGGTCACAGGCAAAGAACGATACACAGGTTCACATCTCCCTGAGAATTCCTCTCGGACCCTTTCCTCATACTTCGAGGAGGGAGGTTTCCGACGAATATGTACCCCCCCCCACGAAGCCGAAGACAGAGACAATCGAACAAACCGTTCAACCTCGACGCATGCGTCTCCACCGAGATCGAGCGACACCCCAAGGCAAATTGGGCCTTCCCCACTGCAACGACCCATCACCGACAACATGCAACGACATGTCCCGGGGCAGGACACATTCAGCTTCAAGAGTGCCTATCATCTAAAGGGCACCCTCCACGGGAGCGATAATACACGATCGGGAGCGGCGATCGCACAAGGCGCCCGGCACAGATCACAAAGACCGGGGCATCCCTGTCCAACATTCACGCGAAGCAACCTTGGTCACCCACACTCCTGGGGCAATTTTGTTTTCTTTTTTAGATAATAGGGGAAAGGACTTGTAAAGTATGCAAGGACAAAAGACGCGAAGTTCGGCTTTCGAGTGCACAAGAATCAGACTTCTGAGAAAACCAGCCCTCACAAAATTGGGTTAGGACAACGAAATACATCAAGTCTCCATGGGCCAAAGCAAACAAAAGCGGCCTCGGTGATGCAAAGTCGAGGAGTTTCAAACAAATACACGGGACACAATACAGACCCAGTTGCAAGAAAAAAAAACAGAGCGAAAAGAAGCGGGAAAAACCCGCCAATGAAGAGAGAGAGAAAAGACGCGGGAAAAACCCGCCAATGAACAAAACAAGGCACCGCCGAAATATAAAACTCCGGCACCGCCAATTCGAAGAAGAAATCAACAAACCTCGACAAAAAGGGGGAGCAGCAGACGCAACTCCTCGACGGAGACAGAACGTAATGCACTCGGAGGTCGAATCATTCGAACCCTTCGCCCTTGCAAACTCGAGAGGCAAAAAAATCGAGCTCGCTAGGTCGAAAACCCCTAGGGGCGACCTAGGCAAAAGCTAGGGCAAAAGAGAGGCATGACTGAAAATCCCGAGACGGGCGGTCGTGGTAAAAGGAGAGTTCATCCCCTTTAGGTTGAGAGGTACGGCCCCGAGGCAGGTGACCGTAGCAAAAGGAGAGTAAAATGAGAGATAAACAAAACAGTCACCCTAGGCCTTCGCACACTGCGCGGACCAGGGATCCCTAAGGGAAATGGCTAAGTTATCTACTCCAACACGATCCCCGATCGGCTCTCCTACTGAACTTAACCGTCCAAGGCAGATTCTTCTTCAAGCACAGCGGGCGGCCAAGCACGCAATCCAAACAGTTCAAGCCAGCCAACACCAACCGAAGGACGGAAGAGAAGGGGGGGTACATCTCACGGCAAGCGTGAACCCATGTATCCTTTCAGCCTTGGACAACGTGCTCCCCAAGCATTCTCTTTTCTCTTTGTCATTGCATAACTCCAAAATGGGTCACAGCCACCCTTCAATCGGCTAGCACAAAGCCAAAATCCTAGACATTTCTTTCCGGGAGTCTAGTCATAACACTCTGGAAATGACTAGACCGAGGTCTGACCATATTTGAACAAAAATTCCCCTTGCAAGTAACAAATGCAACCGCCCTACGGCACCCTGATGAGAAGGGTCCTCAGTTCACAGGCGTCGAACAATCGATAGAGCCGCTTGGGCACCTTTGAGAACGTCTCGATATGCCCATGTAAGGCCAACAGGAGCCCTGGAGGCCTCGCATCGGGGCCTCTGAAAGCGGGACCCCCATTTGCATCACCAAAGCAAAAACTCTCCACGGGTCGCCCAGGCGACCCGAAACTGAAGAGCATGCGTCACAAACACTTCCTTTTACCTGTGCTTACAAATCGCTAGTAATCCCATGACTTACTAATGATGTCAGGATCACAGGTACAACAAATGCGGGAACTACGGCAGACTCTGATTCCCGATCCCTAGGGGTACGAAGGTGCTCCACCCTAGAGCTCGAGTCCTAATGACAAGACCAGGGCATCCCCAACAAACAGGCAACCGCCCCAACAGTGGGACCAGTCTCCGACAAATCAATGCCTTCACAGCGCATACCTGATGCCATTGTCCAACAAATTCTTAATCGTACGACAAATGGCGATCGACGCCAACCACATCATCCCCACGGCACACCCGTGATATTTACTGCTTTCCGGATTTCGTGTCCAGTACTTTGAGTCCATCTTTATAGCTTTCCGGACTTCGCGTCCACATTTACTGCTTTTCGGACTTCGCGTCCACATTTACTGATTTTCGGACTTCGCGTCCACATTTACTGCTTTTCGGACTTCGGGTCCACATTTACTGATTTTCGGACTTTGCGTCCACATTTACTGATTTCCGGACTTCGCGTCCACATTTACTGCTTTCCGGACTTCGCGTCCACATTTACTGCTTTCCGAACTCCGCGTCCACATTTATTGCTTTTTGGACTCCGCGTCCACGGACTTCGCGTCCACATTTACTGCTTTCCACGGGCTTCGACCTAGTGATTTATTGCTTTCCACGGGCTTCGGCCTAGTAATTTACTGCTTTCCACGGGCTTCAACCTAGTAATTTTACTGCTTTCCACGGGTTTCGGCCTAGTAATTTTACTGCTTTCCACGGGCTTCGGCCTAGTAATTTTACTGCTTTCCACGGGCTTCGGCCTAGTGATTTACTGCTTTCCACGGGCTTCGGCCTAGTAATTTTACTGCTTTCCACGAGCTTCGGCCTAGTAATTTTACTGCTTTCCACGGGTTTCGGCCTAGTAATATTACTACTTTCCACGGGCCTCGGCCTAGTAATTTTACTGCTTTCCACGGGCTTCGGCCTAGTGATTTACTACTTTCCACGGGCTTCGGCCTAGTAATTTTACTGCTTTCCACGGGCTTCGGCCTAGTAATTTTACTGCTTTCCACGAGCTTCGGCCTATTTTACTGTTTTCCACGGGGTTCGGCCTAGTAATTTTACTTCTTTCCACGGGCTTCGGCCTAGTAATTTTACTGCTTTCCACGGTATTCGACCTAGTAATTTTACTGCTTTCCACGGGTTTCGGCCTAGTAATTTACTGCTTTTCACGGGCTTCGGCCTAGTAATTTACTGCTTTCCACGGGCTTCGGCCTAGTGATCTACTGTTTTCCACGGGTCTCGGCCCTGCATGTACTGTCATGCGGGCTTAGGCCCCACATCTACATTTCATAATTTTCGCTTCTCAACCATATTGATTACCCTGTGACAGGTTCTGGCACTTTTGCACATCCTCCCTAAGTATCCAACACGGAGGGGTGAGCTACTACGGGGAGTGACAACAAGGTGGTCGCTGGGACCAAAAAGGGATGTTTCTCATGATCTTTGGTTACCTCCTCTGATCGAGCACGCAACCAAAGAAGGGCAAGCTGTCAGCACCCCATTTTGGTCTACCGACTCCGACAGAGAACTTCCGACCAAAGCTCGGGACACTATTCATAATTGGGAAACCGGAGGCGAACGTGCGGGCACAGAGTCATGATTAACAAGAGAAAAGCAGGGTCCACTAGAAGAGCACAGGAGGGCAATCGGAAGAGTAAACAGACGACGAGCCCCGAAACAACAGGAGCTGGCACAGTGGCACTATTAATCACCGAATCACCGAAGCATCGAAAGTTGCCCAATATGGGACTCTAAAAATCCCTCTCGGTGCCAAAGTGACCGATGACATGTCCGGGCGCGCTTCGGAGGCATCCTGCTTAAGCCGGGGCACCCTCGAACTCTCACAGGTGCCTTTTCTAACAAGGCTCCCGGGGCGCCCGATCCACGAACGAACAAACGGCACCCGGAAACTGGCCTACACACACCCAAGGACCACCAGGACCATGAAACAAGATTCAGACTGCATTTCGGGGTTCATCTTGGTCTCCCGAGTGGATTCCAACCCGGAAAAGGGGCCCCTTTCCTACAGAAAGACATAGCCGGAGTCCCTTTTAACAAATCGTCAGTCCATGAAATTTGTGTCAATCAATCCCAGGGACCTCAAGGGCTTGAGAGTTAAATCCCGATCGCATTGCAAAATCCATTTAGGTTTCCCGAGTACCATTCCAGTAACAAATGGGCCCATTTTACGGGGAATCTTGTGCTCATAGCTCATTCGAAAAAATGTTGACATCCGAGCTTTGCACCACCCACTCCCAACAACCCCCAGGGGCTAGGAAATCATTTCGGTTCCGACCAAGCAAGTCATACCGATCTCCTGAGTGACGTTTCAATGGTCATGAACGCCTCCCGACAAGCTTTCGGGACTCGTTTTTGACAAACGGAGATCACAGTGGTCTCTGAACACATCAGAACACTCGGGAAACACTGAGAAAGCCCCTTTCGCGGATTCCTAGGTCATCTCCGATTATCGATCTCTAGCCGGGGTCGGTGAGTAAACCGTTCTGCCCAAAGCACAAAGCACACCGACACGAGCGGTACAGCACATAGAGGCGCGAACATGCGACAGAAACGGACAACTTCGCTCCGATCATCCAAACGGAGCAAAACCGGCTTTTAAGTGCCCGGGCTACCCGAGCATTTACTTACACGGAGCATGTCAATATTAGGCTCATTAAAATCGTATTTGCACATACATCGATAATTCGTCGTTCAAATGAGCCACGAAAATCAAACGCGGTACCAATCGAGCCCCGAGCTTCTTTCGGCTTTCTTTCTAGTCAAGTGGGACCCTTGAGCTAGCCAAGCCAAGTCGAGTCGAGCCAAGCCAAGCCGCAAGCCATGGCTTCTCTCTAGGGGTGGCTAAAAGCAAGCCAACTCTCTCCCATCCACCCATTTCAAAATATCTCTTACACCCCATCACTTCTCTTCTTCCATCCATCACCTCCCATCAACTTTTCAAGACAACTTCCCCTCTCTAATCCCTCTTAAAATTCGGATGCCCTAAGCACCCTCCTCTAATTGCACTTAATTTCACTAATTTTGCATCATTAGCCTTCCTATATAAGCCTCTTGGGTCATTAAGTTAATCACAACTCCTCTTGCACTCTCTCTCTAGCTTTCTCACTCAAAAACTCTCTCAAATTCCTCTCAAACTCCAACATTTCGTTCAGCCCAAGCACAGCCCAGCTCAAGGCCAAAATTGCCGGAAAACTCAACCGTTTTCCAACGACCGCCACTCAACCCGAACCAAACTTGACCAAACTTCATATCCCACACGTACTTGACCTCCCTGTACGGACCCGAATGTGGACTCTCGTCGGGGCCCGCATTGCGCGCTTTTGGATCGCGCGGCTTGGGAGTGTCCACCTTCCCGTGGGGACGCGTGACGGACACGCGTGAGAGAAGGAGTCGCCACTTATCATTTTATGACCCGAAGGTCGAGGGCGGATAAGTTACCCGGGTCTAGGGGTATGGAACACCTAGTTGTTGTTAAGGCATTGGTCTGTGCGGAACCGGAAAGTCCGTGTTCAGGGGTTCATGTTACGTGCGAGCCTATATCCCGCACGCCCTTTCGGTACTCTGGTTTGCTAGGCTTGCATGTTTTATTATTTACCGCGTGGATTAAGTTGCGCTTGGCTCGCATGTTTTGACACCGTAAACTCGATGAATTAAACGATGTCGGTTGAGAAGCCGAGAGAGAAGTAAATCTGTGTGTCAGGGAATTGGTTCACAATCTTGCGTTACAATTCATCGAACCATGGAGGTTGAATCCCTGCGTGAACCAAAACCGCGAGATCTTGGATTTACTTGTGTCTGGGCAAGCATTAGACCGATTCGATTAATTCGACTCTCGGACCGTTCGCTCACCGACTGGAATTCTTACAGAATAAATGTACAAAATAAAATCCTTACATTGCTCTCGAAAACAATAAATACAAATTACAAAAGGGTCGAATTCCAATCATTTCGCGTTCGGTTTTTATTCCACTCTAACTCACCGTGAGTTTAGGGAAAAGACCGAAGAACCGAAATTCAATGGACGCTCTCACTGAATAGGGCGTTGGACCTTGTGAGTGTTGATTAGGGTGTTGAACCCTGTACTCGATGATTAGGGCGTTGAACCTTAATATTATTCGGCCTAGGGATCAGGCTCGACCCGCATGGCAAACAGGTGCGGAAAGATAACACGCAACATGTTAATAACAGACAAGGTGTTTGTTATTATCGAATGTACGTGTTTTAACAAGTTGTTAATCCGGGGTATTTTGGCATGCAAATCCTACCCTAGACAAACAAGCACGTGCCAACGTTTTAGCATTCGGCTTTGTTTTGAGAACTTGACAAAGAGAGTCAAATCTCGTGTGTGTGGATTGCTTTTACAGTTGTTCTGTATTGTGATACTGAATTTCCACTGAATTAGCCAAACTCATGTTTTGACTCTAGATTTGGAATCTAGAATTCCTCCTAACCATTATTTAGTGTTTGGTTAGGTCGAGTGAAAGGTTAATCAGCATTTTGCATGTTTTCTGACAGAGATAACTGTTCTAGTTACCCGAGTCTATGTTAGGATGACAGAAACTCATCAGTTAGATAAGAAAGGCTATGCAGATGAACCTGCACCTGAACAGGTAGACCATTCTTATCCCGTACTGTAGTGTTTCTGTCATGCTAACCCTAAGGGTGTCGCTGAATTGTGAAAAGACGATTTTGCCCTTTATTTGAAAATTGTTTTCAGAAAAGGGGAAACATCGTAGTGCGGGCCACCTCGGCCTGTAACCGGTGTCGACCAATTCCCTGGATCGTCCAGGGTTGTGCAAGAACCCCGAAAAAGCCAAAGAACCGGTCGATCTGCCCGGAAGTGATCTAGAAAGATCTTCTGTTTCCTGACCTGAGCTACCTGGAATCAGGTAAAAACTCAAGTTGAGACACAGAAGCCCTTTTCAGACGTCATGCTACATCGGACCGCGCGTTTCGGGCTTTGAAATTGATAAGTTTGAAAAGGGCACCAACGACATTTTACAACTCATCGACGCGAGTTATCAGTTAATGGCCAATTCGTGTAAACTTTATCAGTGTGAAGTGGGTTTAATCATGTGAGCGTCTCGATTAACCTGTTTGTGGGATTAATGCTTAAGGGTTGTGCCGAATGCATTAATTGTGAAAACGATTCACGACTCGAAGACCAAGACGATTCCATAAGGATCGAGGATAATTTGGTCCAATGACCGAAACTACCCTCGTAACCGAATGGACCCGAATGAGTCATCGATACCCGAATAAATGCATGCTTTGTTTTGAAAAGACATTTTCATGCGATATTGTGACGATAATGTAAATTGCAAATTACACGAAAGCCGAGAACGGACTCAAAACGGGAAGAGGAAGCCTCATGCAACCCGTACGAGTCTAAGAGGCTCTCGGTTACTTCTCCTTGGAGATAGTCGAGAGGTCCCATGGCCCGAATGGGGTTCCACGAGGTTTCCCCGTCTTGTTTCGAATCATTTCTCGCATGCTTAAACGACAAACATTATAAATGACACGATTAAACGAAAGTCGGTATTGCCATGATTTGAATAACGCATTCGAACATGGAAACATGCATAAACAAGTTATTTAAGGAATCGATAAAACAATACCGACTTCATGCACGTGAGAAAATACGATGAAACTAGAGAATCAAACTTGGATCGGGTCAAGAAGATCGTTCCTTGCCCGAAAGGAGTAAGAGAGCATTCAGTCACCTCGCTTGGAGGGAAACCCGTCAGCTCTTTGCCTTTCCCGAGTCGGGATGTTCTTCTCGACTACGATCCAAGTGTTTCCCGACATGCTAGCATATAAATCAAGGATAAATATGCATGATATAACATGGAAAATGCATAAAGATTAAAACTTGAAAATAAAACATACATAAACCCCTTATAACTCCATAAACGCAACGAGAATGTAAAGGTTCTAGCTCCTCTAAGTCAGGAATGGTCATACCTAGTCCCGAGATGCGGGATGGGACCTTCAAGAGTCGGGTTGGACCGTTGATGGGTCGGGTTTGGGCTGTTTTCCGTTGAACAGACCCGAATGGCACCAAACAGATCCGGCTGGAATGCTGGACAGACCCGACTGGCACAAGTCGGGTCGGACGTCGCCACGGCGGCTCCCGATGGAATTTTGAGGCAAGGTCGGTGGCCTTGGGTAGCCAAGGGACCCCTCTAGGTGACCGTGGTGGTCGCTTGTTCCCAGAGTTGTCGGGTCGACCCGTACAGTCCTGCAAAAATCACCCAAAACAGAGCACGTCTGGAATTTCGGACCCGACTGGCACAAGTCGGGTCGGACGTCACCACGGAGGCTCCCGATGGAATTTTTGAGCAAGGCAAACGGCTCCCGACTGCTAACTCACCTCCGGAGGTGGCTGTGGTGGTCGTTTTCCGAAAAGAGTCCTGGATCAACCCGATCTACAAGAAAACCGCACAAACAGTCAGAAATTTCGACCCGACTGGGCAGTCGGGCTGTTTCTTCTTCCTGGGGTTAAACCGACCGGTTTTTCTTGGATTTCTTGACTCCTTGACACCCTAGGGTTGTGTGGGGAGGTGTTTGATGGGTTTTGGTAGCTCAAACCGACTTGGAAAGGCTTGAAACCCGGTTTGACATTTTTTACCCTAGAAGGACCAAATTTGTCCAGATTTTGTTCAAGGCTGGTTCTATGGCTTAGAGGCTTCAAACTTAAAATCTAAGTTCAGAAATGGATAGAGGGGCTCGAAAAAATGTGGGATATGAAGTTTGGTAAAGTTTGGATTCAAGCCGGGATGGATTCCGACTTAAGACTTTGCCCGGTTTTGCTTGGTTTTGCTTGCTGGAAATGGCTGAAGCTTGCTGCGGTTTGCTATGGAGTTTGAGAGCTTTTGGAGAGTGAGAAATGCTAGAGAGAGAGTGCTTGAAGGTGTATCCTTAAGTTAATGACTTAGAAAGTATATATAGGCTATGCTTAAGTGCAATTAAGTGGAGAAAAGTGCAATTAAGGGGCATGGATTAGGAGATCCGAATTTGTTTAATGAAGGAAGAAGATATTCTTGCAAGTGGCATTGATGGAGAAGAGATAAAACATTAATGAGCATTGATGGGGAGTTGGAGTGCAAGAATGAAACACTTAGATATTTTAGGGGATAAGTGTGCAAGTTGTCTTCTTATCTTCATGGAGATGAAGAAGACAAAGGAGAGGACACCTAGGGCAAGATGGGGCGGCTAGGCCTGATCCGTGGGTCCCATGGCCTAAGAGAAGAATCCGGGAGAAAGCTCGGGTCTCGATTGGTCGCGTATTCGAAGTTCGTGGTTCGAATTGAACGTTGAATAGTCGATATGCGCAAGAAAACGGGTTTAATGAGCCTGAGATTGGCATTTTTCATGGAGAAATGCCCCGGAAGCATATGAGGCTCGGAAGCCGGTTTTGCTCATTGCAGATGACCAGAGCGAAGTTGTCCGCTTCGGACAGCATATCTTGTGTCTGCATCTCACGTTGGTCATTTTGACATAAATTGTCAGACAACGTGAACAATTATCCCTTAAGCCAGTAATGCTAACGTGGGGCCGGAGACGTCCTAGGAGGCCGAAACTGGATTTCTCAGGATGATTTCTGAGTTGCTTGGGCACTTCGGAGATTACTGTAATCTCTGTTTGTCGAGATCAAACCTCCAAGGACTTGAAAAGTGTATCTGAGACCTCTAAAGCACTGCTCGGGAGGTCTAGATGAGTCATGTGATTTATTCCGACGATTCCACATTGAGCCTTGAGAAGGCTAGCATTGTGTAACGTAAGCATTTGGCGTCAAGTTTCCCCAAAGAGGACCTCCGAATATGGATTTCCACTGAAAATGGTCATTTCCGCTCCTTGGAGGTTACTCGGGAAACTAAAAAGGGTTTTGCTGTCTGTTTTGCCCAATTGTGAATGTCCGCTAGAGTTTTCAGGGCAATGCGGTATGAACTTCGTTTGCCGTAATTCCATCAGACCAGTCTCCGGTTATGCTCTTCCGAAGAGGGGTATGCCCGTTTTGTCGTTCGGAAGTCATTCAGGGTGTCTGTATGGCTTCCAAAAGATAATCTGAAGCACTGCTCGTGCTCTGTATGATTGTGGGGCATGGCCGCATTTGATATTTGGAATTAACTTTTCTCCGAGAAACTGACATTTTTGGACTTCCACTGAAAAGTTGTCTGTATACAGAAAGTTGTTCTGTATAGAGCAGATGATTTGCAAAACGCCTTTGGGGACACTTTTCACCTGTTTGGCATTGGAGTGGATTTTTGAAGTCCAATATTGGCTATCTTCTGACGGTCAAGCGAACTATCGGAAAATAGGCCTGTTCGTGTGAACTCTGGAAATGCCGGTTTCGGACATTGTTGAGCTCTCTAGTCACTCTGTTGCTTCTTGATGACCCCTAGAGTCCTTCTGTCATATGCATGTGTCATTTGCCTGATTTCGCCAACTTGAGGATGAATAGTGATTTCTTGCTCTGCCGAGCCGTTTTCTGTATTTTGCTCAAGTCGTGGCTTGGATCATTGCTAATAATGTAATTTCAATTGATGAGCCAAAATGGGGTGCTGACAGCTTGCCTCTCTTTGACTGCTTGCTCGAGTAGAGGATGCGGCCAAAGACTTCAGAAGCACCCCAGTTTGATAGTAATGATCGATATGGAACTTCCGATAACAGTCTTCTCCCTCCTACTTTGGATATGTGGGGATATTATACCTGATGCAGAAATGTAAAAGTCAGGATGAACTTGAAGGGACAGACCCCTAAACAGAAGTAGTCGCATGGGATGCAATGCAGAATGAAAATACTTGCAGAAAGTAAATGCAAACGCTGGGGAGTTGCATGAGGAGTGGAAGGAATCATTGTGATTCCTCCATTATTGAGCTTTTCTGTAATGCAATCAATGTTGTAGCAGAATGCTTCGTTGCTTGCCAACTGATTGTAATGCCACTGAGTGCATGGAGTATTTGTATCATCTGAGACCGAGACTCAGTCTTATGGAAACCTAAAGATGGGACTCGGCCCTATGAGAGATCTATCGATGGAACTCGGCTCTACAAAAGATCAAAGGAAGGGACTTGGCCCTGGGGGGGATCTAACGACGGGACTCGGCCCTACGGAAGATCAAAGGAAGGGACTTGGCCCTGGGGGGGATCTAACGATGGGACTCGGCCCTACGGAAGATCAAAGGAAGGGACTCGGCCCTGGGGGGGATCTAACGACGGGACTCCGCCGTACGGAAGATCAAAGGAAGGGACTCGGCCTTGGGGGGGATCTAACGACGGGACTCGGCCCTACGGAAGATCAAAGGAAGGGACTCGGCCCTGGGGGGGATCTAACGACGGGACTCGGCCCTACGGAAGATCAAAGGAAGGGACTCGGCCTTGGGGAGGATCCAACGACGGGACTCGGCCTTACGGAAGATCAAAGGAAGGGACTCGGCCCTGTGGAGATCTAACGAAAGGACTCGGCCCTACGGAAGATCAATGGAAGGGACTCGGCCCTGTGGGGGATCTAACGAAGGGACTCGGCCCTGTGGGGATCTAACGAAGGGACTCGGCCCTGCGGAAGATCAAAGGAAGGGACTCTGCCATATGGCATCTAACGAAGGGACTCGGCCCTACCGAAGATCAAAAGAAAGGACTCGGCCCTGTGGGGATCTAACGACGGGACTCGGCCCAACGGAAGATCAAAGGAAGGGACCCGGCCCTGTGGGGATCTAACGACGGGACTCGGCCCTACGGAAGATCAAAGGAAGGGACTCGGCCCTAGGGCATCTAACGAAGGGAATCGGCCCTACGGAAGATCAAAGAAGGGACTCGGCCCTAGGGGGGATCTAACAACGGGACTCGGCCCTACGGAAGATCAATGGAAGGGACTCGGCCATGTGGGGATCTAACGAAGGGACTCGGCCCTACGGAAGATCAATGGAAGGGACTCGGCCCTGTGGGGGATCTAACGAAGGGACTCTGCCCTACGAAAATCAAAGGAAGGGACTCGGCCCTTTGGGGGATCTAACGAAAGGACTCGGCCCTACGGAAGATCAAAGGAAGGGACTCGGCCCTGTGGGGATCTAACGAAGGGACCCGGCCCTACGGAAGATCAAAGGAAGGGACTCGGCCCTGTGAGGATCTAACGAAGGGACTCGGCCCTACGGAAGATCAAAGGAAGGGACTCGGCCCTAGGGGGATCTAACGACGGGACTCGGCCCAACGGAAGATCAATGGAAGGGACTCGGCCATGTGGGGATCTAACGAAGGGACTCGGCCCTACGGAAGATCAATGGAAGGGACTCGGCCCTGTGGGGGATCTAACGAAGGGACTCGGCCCTACGGAAGATCAAAGGAAGGGACTCGGCCCTGTGGGGATCTAACGAAGGGACTCGGCCCTACGGAAGATCAAAGGATGGGACTCGGCCCTACAGAAGATCAATGGAAGGAACTCGGCCCTGTGGGGATCTAACGACGGGACTCGGCCCTACGGAAGATCAAAGGAAGGGACTCGGCCCTGGGGGGGATCTAACGACGGGACTCGGCCCTACGGAAGATCAAAGGAAGGGACTCGGCCCTGGGGGGGATCTAACGACCGGACTCGGCTTTACGGAAGATCAAGGGAATGGACTCGGCCCTAGGGGGGATCTAACGACGGGACTCGGCCCAACGGAAGATCAATGGAAGGGACTCGGCCATGTGGGGATCTAACGAAGGGACTCGGCCCTACGGAAGATCAATGGAAGGGACTCGGCCCTGTGGGGGATCTAACGAAGGGACTCGGCCCTACGGAAGATCAAAGGAAGGGACTCGGCCCTGTGGGGATCTAACGAAGGGACTCGGCCCCACGGAAGATCAAAGGATGGGACTCGGCCCTACAGAAGATCAATGGAAGGAACTCTGCCCTGTGGGGATCTAACGACGGCACTCGGCCCTACGGAAGATCAAAGGAAGGGACTCGGCCCTGGGGGGATCTAACGACGGGACTCGGCCCTACGGAAGATCAAAGGAAGGGACTCGGCCCTGGGGGGGATCTAACGACGGGACTCCGCTTTACGGAAGATCAAAGGAAGGGACTTGGCCCTGTGGGGATCTAACGAAAGGACTCGGCCCTACGGAAGATCAATGGAAGGGACTCGGCCCTGTGGGGATCTAGAAAGGGACTCGGCCCTGTGGGGATCTAACGAAGGGACTCGGTCCTACGGAAGATCAAAGGAAGGGACTCGGCCCTGTGGAATCTAACGAAGGGACTAGGCCCTACCGAAAATCAAAGGAAGGGACTCGGCCCTGTGGGGATCTAACGACGGGACTCGGCCCTACGGAAGATCAAAGGAAGGGACTTGGCCCTGTGGGGATCTAACGACGGGACTCGGCCCTACGGAAGATCAAAGGAAGGGACTCGGCCCTAGGGAATCTAACGAAGGGACTCGGCCCTACAGAAGATCAAAGGAAGGGACCCGGCCCTAGGGGGGATCTAACGACGGGAATCGGCCCTACGGAAGATCAATGGAAGGGACTCGGCCATGTGGGGATCTAACGAAGGGACTCGGCCCTTCGGAAGATCAATGGAAGGGACTCGGCCCTGTGGGGGATCTAACGAAGGGACTCAGCCCTACGAATATCAAAGGAAGGGACTCGGCCATACGGAAGATCAAAGGAAGGGACTCGGCCCTAGGGGGGATCTAACGACGGGACTCGGCCCTACGGAAGATCAATGGAAGGGACTCGGCCATGTGGGGATCTAACGAAGGGACTCGGCCCTTCGGAAGATCAATGGAAGGGACTCGGCCCTGTGGGGGATCTAACGAAGGGACTCCGCCCCACGAAGATCAAAGGAAGGGACTCGGCCCTGTGCGGAATCTAACGAAGGGACTCGGCCCTACGGAAGATCAAAGGAAGGGACCCGGCCCTGTGGAGATCTAACGAAGGGACTCGGCCCTACGGAAGATCAAAGGAAGGGACTCGGCCCTGGGGGGGATCTAACGACCGGACTCGGCTTTACGGAAGATCAAGGGAATGGACTCGGCCCTAGGGGGGATCTAACGACGGGACTCGGCCCAACGGAAGATCAATGGAAGGGACTCGGCCATGTGGGGATCTAACGAAGGGACTCGGCCCTACGGAAGATCTATGGAAGGGACTCGGCCCTGTGGGGGATCTAACGAAGGGACTCGGCCCTACGGAAGATCAAAGGAAGGGACTCGGCCCTGTGGGGATCTAACGAAGGGACTCGGCCCTACGGAAGATCAAAGGAAGGGACTCGGCCCTGGGGGGGATCTAACGACGGGACACGGCCTTACGGAAGATCAAAGGAAGGGACTCGGCCCTGGGGGGGATCTAACGACCGGACTCGGCTTTACGGAAAATCATGGGAATGGACTCGGCCCTAGGGGGGATCTAACGACGGGACTCGGCCCAACGGAAGATCAATGGAAGGGACTCGGCCATGTGGGGATCTAACGAAGGGACTCGGCCCTACGGAAGATCAATGGAAGGGACTCGGCCCTGTGGGGGATCTAACGAAGGGACTCGGCCCTACGGAAGATCCAAGGAAGGGACTCGGCCCTGTGGGGATCTAACGAAGGGACTCGGCCCTACGGAAGATCAAAGGATGGGACTCGGCCCTACAGAAGATCAATGGAAGGAACTCGGCCCAGTGGGGATCTAACGACGGGACTCGGCCCTACGGAAGATCAAAGGAAGGGACTCGGCCCTGGGGGGATCTAACGACGGGACTCGGCCCTACGGAAGATCAAAGGAAGGGACTCGGCCCTGGGGGGGATCTAACGACGGGACTCCGCTTTACGGAAGATCAAAGGAAGGGACTCGGCCTTGGGGAGGATATAACGACGGGACTCGGCCCTACGGAAGATCAAAGGAAGGGACTGGGCCCTGTGGGAATCTAACGAAAGGACTCGGCCCTACGGAAGATCAATGGAAGGGACTCGGCCCTGTGGGGATCTAGGAAGGGACTCGGCCCAACGGAAGTTCAATGGAAGGGACTCGGCCCTGTGGGGATCTAACGAAGGGACTCGGTCCTACGGAAGATCAAAGGAAGGGACTCGGCCCTGTGGAATCTAACGAAGGGACTCGGCCCTACCGAAAATCAAAGGAAGGGACTCGGCCCTGTGGGGATCTAACGACGGGACTCGGCCCTACGGAAGATCAATGGAAAGGACTCGGCCCTGTGGGGATCTAACGACGGGACTCGGCCCTACGGAAGATCAAAGGAAGGGACTCGGCCCTAGGGAATCTAACGAAGGGACTCGGCCCTACGGAAGATCAAAGGAAGGGACTCGTCCCTAGGGGGGATCTAACGACGGGAATCGGCCCTACGGAAGATCAATGGAAGGGACTCGGCTATGTAGGGATCTAACGAAGGGACCCGGCCCTACGGAAGATCAATGGAAGGGACACTGCCCTGTGGGGGATCTAACGAAGGGACTCAGCCCTACGAATATCAAAGTAAGGGACTCGGCCCTGTGAGGGATCTAGCGAATGGACTCGGCCATACGGAAGATCAAAGGAAGGGACTCGGCCCTAGGGGGGATCTAACAACGGGACTCGGCCCTACGGAAGATCAATGGAAGGGACTCGGCCATGTGGGGATCTAACGAAGGGACTCGGCCCTTCGGAAGATCAATGGAAGGGACTCGGCCCTGTGGGGGATCTAACGAAGGGACTCCGCCCCACGAAGATCAAAGGAAGGGACTCGACCCTGTGAGGGATCTAACGAAGGGACTCGGCCCTACGGAAGATCAAAGGAAGGGACCCGGCCCTGTGGAGATCTAACGAAGGGACTCGGCCCTACGAAAGATCAAAGAAAGGGACTCGGCCCTACAGAAGATCAAAGGAAGGGACTCGTTCCTGTGGGGATCTAACGACGGGACTCGGCCCTACGGAAGATGAAAGGAAGGGACTCGGCCCTTTGAGGATATAACGACGGGACTCGGCCCTACGGAAGATCAAAGGAAGGGACTCGGCCCTAGGGAATCTAACGAAGGGACTCGGCCCTACGGAAGATCAAAGGAAGGGACTCGGCCCTAGGGGGGATCTAACGATGGGACTCGGACCTACGGAAGATCAATGAAAGGGACTCCGCCATGTGGGGATCTAACGAAGGGACTCGGCCCTACGGAAGATCAATGGAAGGGACTCAGCCCTGTGGGGGATCTAACGAAGGGACTCCGCCCTACGAAGATCAAAGGAAGGGACTTGGCCCTAGGGGGGATCTAACGACGGGACTCGGCCCTACGGAAGATCAATGGAAGGGACTCGGCCATGTGGGGATCTAACGAAGGGACTCGGCCCTTCGGAAGATCAATGGAAGGGACTCGGCCCTGTGGGGGATCTAACGAAGGGACTCCGCCCCACGAAGATCAAAGGAAGGGACTCGGCCCTGTGAGGGATCTAACGAAGGGACTCGGCCCTACGGAAGATCAAAGGAAGGGACTGGGCCCTGTGGGGATCTAACGAAAGGACTCGGCCCTACGGAAGATCAATGGAAGGGACTCGGCCCTGTGGGGATCTAGGAAGGGACTCGGCCCAACGGAAGTTCAATGGAAGGGACTCGGCCCTGTGGGGATCTAACGAAGGGACTCGGTCCTACGGAAGATCAAAGGAAGGGACTCGGCCCTGTGGAATCTAACGAAGGGACTCGGCCCTACCGAAAATCAAAGGAAGGGACTCGGCCCTGTGGGGATCTAACGACGGGACTCGGCCCCGTGGGGATCTAACGACGGGACTCGGCCCTACAGAAGATCAAAGGAAGGGACTCGGCCCTGTGGGGATCTAACGACGGGACTCGGCCCTACGGAAGATCAAAGGAAGGGACTCGGCCCTAGGGAATCTAACGAAGGGACTCGGCCCTACGGAAGATCAAAGGAAGGGACTCGGCCCTAGGGGGGATCTAACGACGGGAATCGGCCCTACGGAAGATCAATGGAAGGGACTCGGCCATGTGGGGATCTAACGAAGGGACTCGGCCCTACGGAAGATCAATGGAAGGGACTCTGCCCTGTGGGGGATCTAACGAAGGGACTCAGCCCTACGAATATCAATGGAAGGGACTCGGCCCTGTGAGGGATCTAACGAAGGGACTCGGCCCTACGGAAGATCAAAGGAAGGGACTCGGCCCTAGGGGGGATCTAACGACGGGACTCGGCCCTACGGAAGATCAATGGAAGGGACTCGGCCATGTGGGGATCTAACGAAGGGACTCGGCCCTTCGGAAGATCAATGGAAGGGACTCGGCCCTGTGGGGGATCTAACGAAGGGACTCCGCCCCACGAAGATCAAAGGAAGGGACTCGGCCCTGTGAGGGATCTAACGAAGGGACTCGGCCCTACGGAAGATCAAAGGAAGGGACTCGGCCCTGTGGGGATCTAACGAAGGGACTCGGCCCTACGAAAGATCAAAGGAAGGGACTCGGCCCTACAGAAGATCAAAGGAAGGGACTCGGCCCTGTGGGGATCTAACGACGGGACTCGGCCCTACGGAAGATCAAAGGAAGGGACTCGGCCATAGGGAATCTAACGAAGGGACTCGGCCCTACGGAAGATCAAAGGAAGGGACTCGGCCCTAGGGGGGATCTAACGATGGGACTCGGCCCTACGGAAGATCAATGAAAGGGACTCAGCCATGTGGGGATCTAACGAAGGGACTCGGCCCTACGGAAGATCAATGGAAGGGACTCAGCCCTGTGGGGGATCTAACGAAGGGACTCCGCCCTACGGAAGATCAATGGAAGGGACTCGGCCCTGTGGGGGATCTAACGAAGGGACTCCGCCCTACGAAGATCAAAGGAAGGGACTCGGCCCTAGGGGGGATCTAACGACGGGACTCGGCCCTGTGGGGATCTAACGAAGGGACTCGGCCCTACGGAAGATCAAAGAAAGGGACTCGGCCCTACAGAAGATCAAAGGAAGGGACTCGGACCTGTGGGGAACTAACGACGGGACTCGGCCCTACGGAAGATCAAAGGAAGGGACTCGGCCCTGTGAGGATCTAACGACGGGACTCGGCCCTACGGAAGATCAAAGGAAGGGACTCGGCCCTGTGGGGATCTAACGAAGGGACTCGGCCCTACGAAAGATCAAAGGAAGCGACTCGGCCCTGTGGGGATCTAACGACGGGACTCGGCCCTACAGAAGATCAAAGGAAGGGACTCGGCCCTACGGAAGATCAAAGGAAGGGACTCGGCCCTATGGAATCTAACGAAGTGACTCGGCCCTACGGAAGATCAAAGGAAGGGACTCGGCCCTAGGGGGGATCTAACGACGGGAATCGGCCCTACGGAAGATCAAAGGAAGGGACTCGGCCCTGTGGGGATCTAACGAAGGGACTCGGCCCTACGAAAGATCAAAGGAAGCGACTCGGCCCTGTGGGGATCTAACGACGGGACTCGGCCCTACAGAAGATCAAAGGAAGGGACTCGGCCCTACGGAAGATCAAAGGAAGGGACTCGGCCCTATGGAATCTAACGAAGGGACTCGGCCCTACGGAAGATCAAAGGAAGGGACTCGGCCCTAGGGGGGATCTAACGACGGGAATCGGCCCTACGGAAGATCAATGGAAGGGACTCGGCCATGTAGGGATCTAACGAAGGGACCCGGCCCTACGGAAGATCAATGGAAGGGACTCGGCCCTGTGGGGGATCTAACGAAGGGACTCGGCCCTACGGAAGATCAAAGGAAGGGACTCGGCCCTGTGGGGATCTAACGAAGGGACTCGGCCCTACGGAAGATCAAAGGATGGGACTCGGCCCTACAGAAGATCAATGGAAGGAACCCGGCCCTGTGGGGATCTAACGACGGGACTCGGCCCTACGGAAGATCAAAGGAAGGGACTCGGCCCTGGGGGGATCTAACGACGGGACTCGGCCCTACGGAAGATCAAAGGAAGGGACTCGGCCCTAGGGAATCTAACGAAGGGACTCGGCCCTACGGAAGATCAAAGGAAGGGACTCGGCCCTAGGGGGGATCTAACGACGGGACTCGGCCCTACGGAAGATCAAAGGAAGGGACTCGGCCCTAGGGAATCTAACGAAGGGACTCGGCCCTACGGAAGATCAAAGGAAGGGACTCAGCCCTAGGGGGGATCTAACGATGGGACTCGGCCCTACGGAAGATCAATGAAAGGGACTCAGCCATGTGGGGATCTAACAAAGGGACTCGGCCCTACGGAAGATCAATGGAAGGGACTCAGCCCTGTGGGGGATCTAACGAAGGGACTCCGCCCCACGGAAGATCAATGGAAGGGACTCGGCCCTGTGGGGGATCTAACGAAGGGACTCCGCCCTACGAAGATCAAAGGAAGGGACTCGGCCCTAGGGGGGATCTAACGACGGGACTCGGCCCTGTGGGGATCTAACGAAGGGACTCGGCCCTACGAAAGATCAAAGAAAGGGACTCGGCACAACAGAAGATCAAAGGAAGGGACTCGGACCTGTGGGGAACTAACGACGGGACTCGGCCCTACGGAAGATCAAAGGAAGGGACTCGGCCCTGTGAGGATCTAACGACGGGACTCGGCCCTACGGAAGATCAAAGGAAGGGACTCGGCCCTGTGGGGATCTAACGAAGGGACTCGGCCCTACGAAAGATCAAAGGAAGCGACTCGGCCCTGTGGGGATCTAACGACGGGACTCGGCCCTACAGAAGATCAAAGGAAGGGACTCGGCCCTACGGAAGATCAAAGGAAGGGACTCGGCCCTATGGAATCTAACGACGGGACTCGGCCCTACAAAAGATCAAAGGAAGGGACTCGGCCCTGTGGGGGATCTAACGAAGGGACTCGGCCCAACGGAAGATCAAAGGAAGGGACTCGGCCCTGTTGGGATCTAACGAAGGGACTCGGCCCTACGAAAGATCAAAGGAAGCGACTCGGCCCTGTGGGGATCTAACGACGGGACTCGGCCCTACAGAAGATCAAAGGAAGGGACTCGGCCCTACGGAAGATCAAAGGAAGGGACTCGGCCCTATGGAATCTAACGAAGGGACTCGGCCCTACGGAAGATCAAAGGAAAGGACTCGGCCCTAGGGGGGATCTAACGACGGGAATCGGCCCTACGGAAGATCAATGGAAGGGACTCGGCCATGTAGGGATCTAACGAAGGGACCCGGCCGTACGGAAGATCAATGGAAGGGACTCGGCCCTGTGGGGGATCTAACGAAGGGACTCGGCCCTACGGAAGATCAAAGGAAGGGACTCGGCCCTGTGGGGATCTAACGAAGGGACTCGGCCCTACGGAAGATCAAAGGATGGGACTCGGCCCTACAGAAGATCAATGGAAGGAACTCGGCCCTGTGGGGATCTAACGACGGGACTCGGCCCTACGGAAGATCAAAGGAAGGGACTCGGCCCTGGGGGGATCTAACGACGGGACTCGGCCCTACGGAAGATCAAAGGAAGGGACTCGGCCCTGGGGGGATCTAACGACGGGACTCGGCTTTACGGAAGATCAAAGGAAGGGACTCGGCCTTGGGGAGGATCTAACGACGGGACTCGGCCCTACGGAAGATCAAAGGAAAGGATCTAACGGGACTCGGCCCTACGGAAGATCAATGGAAGGGACTCGGCCCTGTGGGAATCTAGGAAGGGACTCGGCCCAACGGAAGTTCAATGGAAGGGACTCGGCCCTGTGGGGATCTAACGAAGGGACTCGGTCCTACGGAAGATCAAAGGAAGGGACTCGGCCCTGTGGGGATCTAACGACGGGACTCGGCCCTACGGAAGATCAAAGGAAGGGACTCGGCCCTGTGGGGATCTAACGACGGGACTCGGCCCTACGGAAGATCAAAGGAAGGGACTCGGCCCTAGGGAATCTAACGAAGGGACTCGGCCCTACGGAAGATCAAAGGAAGGGACTCGGCCCTAGGGGGGATCTAACGACGGGAATCGGCCCTACGGAAGATCAATGGAAGGGACTCGGCCATGTAGGGATCTAACGAAGGGACCCGGCCCTACGGAAGATCAATGGAAGGGACTCCGCCATGTGGTGATCTAACGAAGGGACTCGGCCCTGTGGGGATCTAACGACGGGACTCGGCCCTACAGAAGGTCAAAGGAAGGAACTCGGCCCTGTGGGGATCTAACGAAGGGACTCGGCCCTACGGAAGTTCAGAGGAAGGGACTACGCCCTACAGAAGATCAAAGGAAGGGACTCGGCCCTGTGGGGAACTAACGACGGGAATCGGCCCTACGGAATATCAAAGGAAGGGACTCGGCCCTGTGGGGAACTAAAGACGGGACTCGACCCTACGGAAGATCAAAGGAAGGGACTCGGCCCTGTGCGGATCTAACGACAGGACTCGGCCCTACGGAAGATCAAAGGAAGGGACTCGGCCCTAGGGGGGATCTAACGACGGGACTCGACCCTACGGAAGATCAATGAAAGGGACTCGGCCATGTGGGGATCTAACGAAGGGACTCGGCCCTACGGAAGATCAATGGAAGGGACTCGGCCATGTGGTGATCTAACGAAGGGACTCGGCCCTGTGGGGATCTAACGGCGGGACTCGGCCCTACAGAAGGTCAAAGGAAGGAACTCGGCCCTGTGGGGATCTAACGACGGGACTCGGCCCAACGGAAGATCAATGGAAGGGACTCGTCCATGTGGGGATCTAACGAAGGGACTCGGCCCTACGGAAGATCAATGGAAGGGACTCGGCCCTGTGGGGGATCTAACGAAGGGACTCCGCCCTACGAAGATCAAAGGAAGGGACTCGGCCCTGTGGGGGATCTAACGAAGGGACTCGGCCCAACGGAAGATCAAAGGAAGGGACTCGGCCCTGTGGGGATCTAACGAAGGGACTCGGCCCTACGAAAGATCAAAGGAAGCGACTCGGCCCTGTGGGGATCTAACGACGGGACTCGGCCCTACAGAAGATCAAAGGAAGGGACTCGGCCCTACGGAAGATCAAAGGAAGGGACTCGGCCCTATGGAATCTAACGAAGGGACTCGGCCCTACGGAAGATCAAAGGAAGGGACTCGGCCCTAGGGGGGATCTAACGACGGGAATCGGCCCTACGGAAGATCAATGGAAGGGACTCGGCCATGTAGGGATCTAACGAAGGGACCCGGCCCTACGGAAGATCAATGGAAGGGACTCGGCCCTGTGGGGGATCTAACGATGGGACTCGGCCCTACGGAAGATCAAAGGAAGGGACTCGGCCCTGTGGGGATCTAACGAAGGGACTCGGCCCTACGGAAGATCAAAGGAAGCGACTCGGCCCTGTGGGGATCTAACGACGGGACTCGGCCCTACAGAAGATCAAAGGAAGGGACTCGGCCCTACGGAAGATCAAAGGAAGGGACTCGGCCCTATGGAATCTAACGAAGGGACTCGGCCCTACGGAAGATCAAAGGAAGGGACTCGGCCCTAGGGGGGATCTAACGACGGGAATCGGCCCTACGGAAGATCAATGGAAGGGACTCGGCCATGTAGGGATCTAACGAAGGGACCCGGCCCTACGGAAGATCAATGGAAGGGACTCGGCCCTGTGGGGGATCTAACGATGGGACTCGGCCCTACGGAAGATCAAAGGAAGGGACTCGGCCCTGTGGGGATCTAACGAAGGGACTCGGCCCTACGGAAGATCAAAGGATGGGACTCGGCCCTACAGAAGATCAATGGAAGGAACTCGGCCCTGTGAGGATCTAACGACGGGACTCGGCCCTACGGAAGATCAAAGGAAGGGACTCGGCCCTGGGGGGATCTAACGACGGGACTCGGCCCTACGGAAGATCAAAGGAAGGGACTCGGCCCTGGGGGGGATCTAACGACGGGACTCAGCTTTACGGAAGATCAAAGGAAGGGACTCGGCCTTCGGGAGGATATAACGACGGGACTCGGCCCTACGGAAGATCAAAGGAAGGGACTTGGCCCTGTGGGGATCTAACGAAAGGACTCGGCCCTAAGGAAGATCAATGGAAGGGACTCGGCCCTGTGGGGATCTAGGAAGAAACTCGGCCCAACGGAAGTTCAATGGAAGGGACTCGGCCCTGTGGGGATCTAACGAAGGGACTCGGTCCTACGGAAGATCAAAGGAAGGGACTCGGCCCTGTGGAATCTAACGAAGGGACTCGGCCCTACCGAAAATCAAAGGAAGGGACTCGGCCCTGTGGGGATCTAACGACGGGACTCGGCCCTACGGAAGATCAAAGGAAGGGACTCGGCCCTGTGGGGATCTAACGACGGGACTCGGCCCTACTGTACGGACCCGAATGTGGACTCTCGTCGGGGCCCGCATCGCGCGCTTTTGGATCGCGCGGCTTGGTCGGAACGTCCACCTTCCCGCGGGGACGCGCGTCGGACACGCGTGAGAGAAGGAGTCGCCACTTATCATTTTACGACCCGAAGGTCGAGGGCGGATAAGTTACCCTGGGTCTAGGGGTATGGAACACCTAGTTTGTTGTTAAGGCATTGGTCTGTACGGAACCGGAAAGTCCGTGTTCGGGGGTTCATGTTACGTGCGGGCCTATATCCCGCACGCCCTTTCGGTACTCTGGTTTGCTAGGCTTGCATGTTTTATTATTTACCGCGTGGATTAAGTTGCGCTCAGCTCGCACGTTTTGACACCGTAAACTCGATGAATTAAACGATGTCGGTTGAGAAGCCAAGAGAGAAGTAAATCTGTGTGTCAGGGAATTGGTTCACAATCTTGCGTTACAATTCATCGAACCATGGAGGTTGAATCCCTGCGTGAACCAAAACCGCGAGATCTTGGATTTACTTGTGTCTGGGCAAGCATTAGACCGATTCGATTAATTCGACTCTCGGACCATTCGCTCACCGACTGGAATTCTTACAGAATAAATGTACAAAATAAAATCCTTACAATGCTCTCGAAAACAATAAATACAAATTACAAAAGGGTCGAATTCCAGTCGTTTTGCGTTCGGTTATTATTCCACTCTAACTCACCGTGAGTTTAGGGAAAAGACCGAAGAACTGAAATTCAATGGACGCTCTCACTGAATAGGGCGTTGGACCCTGTGACTTGTTGATTAGGGTGTTGGACCCTGTGCTCGATGATTAGGGCGTTGAACCCTAATATTATTCGGCCTAGGGATCAGGCTCGACCCGCATGGCAAACAGGTGCGGAAAGATAACACGCAACATGTTAATAACAGACAAAGTGTTTGTTATTGTCGTGTTTACGTGAATTAACAGATTATTAACCCAGGGGTGTTTTTGCAAGCAAATGCCATATGCTAAACAATCAAACATGTGCCAACGTTTTAGCATTCGGCTTTGTTTTGAGAACTTGACAAAGAGAGTCAAATCTCAAGTGTGTGGATTGCTTTTACAGTTGTTCTGTATTGTGACACTGAATTACCACTGAATTAACCAAACTCGTGTTTTGACTCTAGATTTGGAATCTAGAATTCCTCCTAACCATTATCTAGTGTTTGGTTAGGTCGAGTGAAAGGTTAATCAGCATTTCACAGGTTTTCTGACAAGGATCAACTGTTCTAGTTACCCGAGTCTATGTTAGGATCGCAGAAACTCATCAGTTAGATAAGAAAAGGCTATGCAGATGAACCTGCACCTGAACAGGTAGCCCGTTCTTATCCCGTACTGTAGTGTTTCTATTATGCTAACCCTAAAGATGTCGCGGGGTTGTGAAAAGATGATTTTGCCCTTTATTTGAAAATGGTTTTCAGAAAAAAGGGGAAACATCACAGTGCGGGCCACCTCGGCCTATAGCCGGTGTCGACCGATTCCCTGGATCATCCAAGGTTGTGCAAGAACCCAAAAAAAGCCAAAGAACCGGTCGATCTGCCCGGAAGTGATCTAGAAAGATCTTCTGTATCTTGACCTGAGTTACCTAGAATCAGGTAAAAACTCAAGTTGAGACACAGAAGCCCTTTCCAGACATCCATGCTACATCGGACCGCGCGTTTCGGGTTTTGAAATTGATAAGTTTGAAAAGGGCACCAACGTCCTTTGACGACTCGTCGACGCGAGTTATCAATTAATGTCCAATTCGAGTAAACTTTATCAGTGTGAAGTGAGTTTAATCGTGTGAGCGTCCCGATTAACCAGTTTGTGGCATTAATGCTTAAGGGTTGTGCCGAATGCATTAATTGTGAAAACGATTCGCGACTCGACGACCAAGACGATTCCATAAGGATCGAGGATAATTTGGTCTAATGACCGAAACTATCCTCATAACCAAATGGACCCGAATGAGTCATCGATACTCGAATCCATGCATGCTTCGTTTGAAAGAGTCTTTACATGATATTTTAATGGGAATCGTAAAGACATTGAAGTAAAACTTCACATCATCCGATCAACAAATTAAACTTGAGATAAGGAATTCATTCTTGACTCAAGGAAGGCCAAGAAGCCCTCGGCTTCATCTTGTGAAGGGTGGCCGAAGGTTCTCATGGCTCTATCCGAGTCACGAACGATTTCCTAATCGTGGTTTAATTATTTCTCGCATGCTCAAACATCGACCGTGATAAATAGCACCCTTTTTTAACAAAAGCCGGCGTTATCACGATTTGTTTAGCTCATTCAAACATACAAACATTCACAAACGTGTTAATTAAGGAAAAGGATAACATAACACCGGCTTCATGCATGCAATAATGATAAACAAACTCGGAAATTAACTTGAATAGGCTAAGGAGACCGATCTTAACCCGAAAAGAGCAATTTAAATCTCAACCCTCTCCTTTAGAGAATTGGCCGAGACTTAATGTGCCATAATAGGGTCGGGATAGTCTTCTTTATGATGATCCAAGCCCCTTTCCGACATGGTAGCAAGTCCTAAGATAGTGTACGTGTATAATATAACATAAAATTGCATAAAAATTAAATCTTGCAAATGAAACATGCATGAAAACACCATAAAACTCCATAGCCATGCAAAAATATAAAAAGTCCTAACTCCTCTAAGTCGAAAGTGTTTTACCTAGCCTCGGAATACGAGGAAAGAGTCGGGGAAGTGTTTGAGAGTCGGGTGACTCGGTGGAACCCTTAAAAGGGTATTCAGGTGCAAGGATGGACGTGCACGGGCACGGTCGAGCACGGTGACGGGAGCTAGTGGGCACGGACAGGCGCTGGTGGTGGGCGCGGGTGTGCGCGGTGACAGGCGCGGGCGTGCGCGGACGACAGGCGCGGGCGTGCGCGGCTGACGGGCGCGGGCGAGGGCTGGTGACGGGCGCGGGCGTGCGCGGTGTGACGGGCGCGGGCGTGCGCTGGTGACGGGCGCGGGCGGCGCTGGTGACGGGCGCGGGTGGCGCTGGTGAAGGGCGCGGGTGGCGCTGGATGACGAGCACGGGAGTGCGCGGGTGGCGGGCACGGGTGTGCTGGTGATGGGCGCGGGTGGCGCTGGATGACGAGCACGGGCGTGCGCGGGTGACCGGCAAGGGTGTGCTGGTGATGGGCGCGGGTGGCGCTGGATGACGAGCACGGGCGTGCGCGGGTGACCGGCAAGGGTGTGCTGGTGATGGGCGCGGGTGGCGCTGGATGACGAGCACGGGCGTGCGCGGGTGACCGGCAAGGGTGTGCTGGTGATGGGCGCGGGTGGCGCTGGATGACGAGCACAGGGGTGCGCGGGTGACGGGCACGGGTGTGCTGGTGAAGGGCGCGGGTGGCGCTGGATGACGAGCACGGGCGTGCGCGGGTGACGGGCGCGGGTGTGCTGGTGATGGGCGCGGGTGGCGCTGGATGACGAGCACGGGCGTGCGCGGGTGACGGGCGCGGGTGTGCTGGTGATGGGCGCGGGTGGCGCTGGATGACGAGCACGGGCGTGCGCGGGTGACGGGCGCGGGTGTGCTGGTGATGGGCGCGGGTGGCGCTGGATGACGAGCACGGGCGTGCGCGGGTGACGGGCGCGGGTGTGCTGATGATGGGCGCGGGCGTCGCTGGATGACGAGGACGGGCGTGCGCGGGTGACGGGCGCGGGTGTGCTGATGATGGGCGCGGGTGGCGCTGGATGACGAGCACGGGCGTGCGCGGGTGACGGGCGCGGGTGTGCTGGTGATGGGCGCGGGTGGCGCTGGATGACGAGCACGGGCGTGCGCGGGTGACGGGCCCGGGTGTGCTGGTGATGGGTGCGGGTGGCGCTGGTGACGCTCGGTGACGGACGTTGGTGACGCCCGAGGGTTGCGCTCGGTGACGCTCGGTGACGGACGCTGGTCACCCGAGAGCTCCAACTAGTCCCGAGATGCGGGATGGGATCTTCAAGAGTCGGGTTGGACCGTTGATGGGTCGGTTTTGAGCTGTTTTCCGTTGAACAGACCCGAATGGCATCAAACAGACCCGGCTGAAATATTGGACAGACCCGACTGGCACAAGTCGGGTCGGACGTCGCCACGGAGGCTCCCGATGGAATTTTGAGGCAAGGTCAGTGGCTCCTGACTCCTAACTGACCCCCGGAGGTGACTGTGGTGGTCGTTTGGTCCCAGAGTTATCGGGTCGACCCGTACAGCCCTGCAAAGATCACGGAAAACAGAGTACGTCTGGAAATTCGGACCCGTCTGGCACCAGTCGGGTCGGACGTTGCTACGGAGGTTCCCGATGGAATTTTTGAGCAAGGCCAACGGCTCCCGACTGCTAACTCACCTCTGGAGGTGGCTGTGGTGGTCGTTTTCCGAAAAGAGTCTCGGATCGACCCGATCTGCAAGAAAACCGCACAAACAGTCAGAAATTTCGACCCGACTGGGCAGTCGGGCTGTTTCTTCTTCCTGGGGTTAAACCGACGGGTTTTTCTTGGATTTCTTGACTTCTTGACACCCTAGGGTTGTGTGGGGAGGTGTTTGATGGGTTTTGGTAGCTCAAACCGACTTGGAAAGGCTTGAAACCCGGTTTGACATTTTTTACCCGAGAAGGACCAAATCTGTCCAGATTTTGTTCAAGGCTGGTTCTATGGCTTAGAGGCTTCAAACTTAAAATCTAAGTTCAGAAATGGATAGAGGGGCTCGAAAACATGTGGGATATGAAGTTTGGTAAAGTTTGGATTCAAGCCGGGATGGATTCCGACTTAAGACTTTGCCCGGTTTTGCTTGGTTTTGCTTGCTGGAAATGGCTGAAGCTTGCTGCGGTTTGCTATGGAGTTTGAGAGCTTTTGAAGCGTGAGAAATGCTAGAGAGAGAGTGTTTTTAAAGTCCCCTTAAGTTAATGACATTTGGACAATATATAGAAAAGCTTAAATGCAAGATTAGTGAAGAAAAGTGCAATTAAGGCCATGGATTAGTGGAATCCGAATTTCTTAAGGAAATATCAAGCTCAATCCTCATCCATTGCATTAATGGAGAAGAGATAAGAGCATTGATGGCTTGGATGGGAAGTTAGAGTGTTGAATTGAAACACTTAGATATTTTGCAAAAGGAAGACAAATGCAAGTTGTCTTCTTGGCTTGAAGAAGAAGATGACAAGAGACATGTAGGGAATCGTTAGATCCCTACATGGCCGAGTCGCGCATTCGAAGTTCGTGGTTCGAATTGAACGTCGAATTGTCGATATACGCGAGAAAACGGAGTTAATGAGCCCGAGATTGACATTTTTCATGGAGAAATGTCCCGGATGTGTGCGAGGCTCGGAATCCGGTTTTGCTCATTGCAAGTGACCAGGGCGAAGTTGTCCGCTTCTGACAGCATATCTTGTGTCCGCATCTCACGTTGGTCATTTTGACATAAATTGTCAGACAACGTGAACAATTATCCCTTAAGCCGGTAATGCTAACGTGGGGCCGGAGACGTCCTAGGAGGTCGAAACTGGATTTCTCAGGATGATTTCTGAGTTGCTTGGGCACTCCGGAGATTACTGTAATCTCTGTTTGTCGAGATCAAACCTCCAAGGACTTGAAAAGTGTATCTGAGACCTCTAAAGCACTGTTTGAGAGATCTAGATGAGTTGTGTGATTTATTCCGACGATTCCACATTGAGCCTTGAGAAGGCTAGCATTGTGTAACGTAAGCATTCGGAGTTAAGTTTCCCCAAAGAGGACCTCCGGATATGGATTTCCACTAAAAATGGTCATTTCCGCTCTTCGGAGGTTACTCGGGAAACCGCGAGGGGTTTTGCTGTTTGTTTTGCCCAATTGTGAATGTCTGCTAGAGTTTTCTGGGCAATGCGGTATGAACTTCGTTTGCCGTAATTCCATCAGACCCTTCTCCGGCTATGCTCTTCTGAAGAGGGGTATGCTTGTTTTGTCGTTCGGAAGTCATTTGAAGTGTCTGTGTGACTTCCAAAAGACAATCTGAAGCGTTGTTCATACTCTGTGTGTTGATGGGGCATGGCCGCGTCTGATATTTGGAATTAACTTTTCTCCAGGAAACCGGCATTTTTGGACTTCCACTGAAAAGTTGTCTGTATACAGAAAATTGTTCTGTATAGAGCAGATGATTTGAAAAATGCCTTTGGGGACACTTTTCATCTTTTTGGCACTGGTGTGGAATTTTGGAGTCCAATATTCACTATCTTCCGACGGCCGAGCGAACTATCGGAAAATAGTGTCGTCCGTGTAGTACACTGAAAACGCCGGTTTTGGACATTGTTGAGTTCTTTGGTCGCTCTGTTCCCCTTTGGTGACCCCTAGAGTCCTTCTGTCATGTCCATGGGCCATTTGCTCAATTTTGCCAACTTGAGGATGAATAGTGATTTCTTGCTCTGCCGAGCCGTTTTCTGTATTCTGCTCAAGTCGTGGCTTGGGTCATTGCTAATATCATTGTTTGGAATGGTGAGCCAAAATGGGGTGCTGACAGCTTGCCCCTCTTTGACTGCTTGCTCGAATAGAGGATGCAATCAAAGATTTCAAAAGCACCCCAGTTTGATAGCAATGATCAAAATGGAATTTCCTATATGGCCCTCTCCTTTTTGTTTTGGATATGTAGGATGTTGTACCTAATAAGAGGGAATATGGTGAGATGTGCACAATAAACATGTAGAGTTCGGAACAAAGCTGAAACGGGCAATTAAAGTCGGGACTGACCTGACGGGGACTGACCCCAATGCAAGAAAAGTAATCGGGACTGACCCGAAGGGGACTGACCCCAATGCAGGAAAAGTAATCGGGACTGACCCGAAGGGGACTGACCCCAATGCAGGAAAAGTAATCGGGACTGACCCGAAGGGGACTGACCCCAATGCAGGAAAAGTAATCGGGACTGACCCGAAGGGGACTGACCCCAATGCAGGAAAAGTAATCGGGACTGACCCGAAGGGGACTGACCCCAATGCAGGAAAAGTAATCGGGACTGACCCGAAGGGGACTGACCCCAATGCAGGAAAAGTAATCGGGACTGACCCGAAGGGGACTGACCCCAATGCAGGAAAAGTAATCGGGACTGACCCGAAGGGGACTGACCCCAATGCAGGAAAAGTAATCGGGACTGACCCGAAGGGGACTGACCCCAATGCAGGAAAAGTAATCGGGATTGACCCGAAGGGGACTGACCCCAATGCAAAAAGGTAGTCGGGACTGACCCGAAGGGGTTTGCAATATGCACGGGGCGCATACCGAATGAACTGCATGGTTCAAAGGCGCCTACCCGGTGGACTTGCGATGTGCACGAGCGCTTGCTCGGCTGGTTTGCAATATGCACGGGGCGCATACCGAATGAACTGCATAGTTCAAAGGCGCCTACCCGGTGGACTTGCGATGTGCACTGCAATCCTGAGAGGGTGCACGCTAATGAAAGTGCATTGCAGAAATAAATGTGCACTGCGGTCCTGAGAGGGTGCACGCTAATGAAAATGCATTGCGGAAATAAATGTGCACTGCGGTCCTGAGAGGGTGCACGCTAATGAAAGTGCATTGCGGAAATAAATGTGCACTGCGGTCCTGAGAGGGTGCACGCTAATGAAAGTGCATTGCAGAAATAAATGTGCACTGCGGTCCTGAGAGGGTGCACGCTAATGAAAATGCATTGCGGAAATAAATGTGCACTGCGGTCCTGAGAGGGTGCACGCTAATGAAAGTGCATTGCGGAAATAAATGTGCACTGCGGTCCTGAGAGGGTGCACGCTAATGAAAGTGCATTGCGGAAATAAATGTGCACTGCGGTCCTGAGAGGGTGCACGCTAATGAAAGTGCATTGCAGAAATAAATGTGTGAGAAGTAAATGCAAACACTGGGGAGTGGTGTGAGGTGTGGAAGGAATCATTGTGTTCCTTCCCTCGTTGATTTCGTCCATGTTGCAATCGATGTGGTGGCAAAATGCTTCGTTATTTGCCAACTGATTGCGATGCAACTGAGTGCCTGGAGTGCTGCTCTGAAGATTCTCCTCTTGGGTTGAGATTGTCATCCGTCACATGAAGTAGAGATGAATCGATCTTGGGGAGATATCTTCCAAGGAGCGTTGATTTGTCGGAGGCAAGCGTTGATGCTGGGACGAAGTCATTTCACTGAAGCCTTACCTCTGTGGCAGTGATGTGTTTGATCTGCCGAAAGCCGGGCTCGCCGCTAGGCGGTTACCTATTGGGCTGCCGGAAACCGACTTTGCTGCTGAGGAATGATTGTGCTTTGTCGGAGGCCAGCTCTGCTGCTTGGGCGGTCATGCTTTCACCTGTAAGAAGTTCGCCAAAAGTCGGCGTCTTGTATTGCGAGACTCGAGCTCTAAGACAGAGCGCCTACGTATCCCGTGGAACTAGGAATCAGAGTCTGTCGTAGTTCATGCTGTTTGCAGTACCTGTGATCCTGACATTACTAGTAAATCATGTTAGAAATACTAACAAGTAATGGACACAGGTAAGCATGAAAATGTTGTTGCGACACGCAGATCTTCAGTTTTGGGTCACCTAAACAACCCATGAAGATTTTTGCTTTGACAGTATAAGTAGGTCCCGTTCTCGGAGGCCTAGATGCGAGGCCTCCAGGGGCTCCCGTTAGCTATGTATTGGGCATATCGAGACTTCCCCGACGATGCCCTAGCAATTCTATCGTTTGTTCGACGCGCCCGTCGGCTTTGAACCCTTCTCAATAGGGTACAGTAGGGCGCTGCATTTGCAACCCGCTTGGGGATTTCTATTCAGATTTGGTCAGACTCGGTCTGACCATTTCCAAAGCGTTGTGACTAGACTCTTGGAGAGGAATGTCTGGGATTTTGGCTCTGTGATAGCCTGTTGAAGGGTGGCTGTGACCCATTCGGAGTTATGCAAAGACAAAGTGAAAAGAGAAAGCTTGGGAAGCATGTTGCCCGCAGGCTAAAAGGATACACGGGTTCACGCCTGCAATGAGATGTACCCCCATTTTTCTTCGTCCTTCTGTTGTGTAGGTTGTACTGAACTGCTTGGACGGCATATTCAGTTACCCACTGTGCTTGAGGAAGGTTCCCTCTTGGACGGTTGAGTGGTATTGGAGAGCCGATCGGGGGTCGTGTTGGAATAGATAAACTGGCCACTTCCCTGGGGATCCCTTGTCCACACGATGTGTGAGAGACTAGGGGGCAATTTTATTTATCTCTCGTTTTGCTCTCCTTTTGCTACGATCACCCACCTCGGGGCCGCACCTCTCAACCTAAAGGGGAAGAGCTCTCCTTTTGCCACGACCGCCCCAAAGGGTTTTCGGTCGTGCCTCTCTTTTACCCTATCTTTTGCCTAGGCCGCCCCAAAAGGGGTTTTCGACCTAGCGGGCTCGATTCTTTTATCTCTCGAGTTTGCAAGGGCGAAGATTTTGAAGGATTCAACCTCCGAGTGCATTGTTTTCTGTCTCCGTCAAGGAGTTGTGTCTGCTGCTCCCCTTTTTTGTCGGGGTTTATTGACTGCTTTTGAATTGGCGGTGCCGGAGTTTTAAATCTCGGCGGTGCCTTGTTTTGTTCATTGGCAGGTTTTTCCTGCATCTTTTCTCTCTCTCTTCATTGGCGGGTTTTTCCCGCTTCTTTTCGCTCTGTTTTTTTTCTTGCAGCTGGGGTTTGTTTTGTGCCCCGTGTCTTTGTTTGAAACTCCTCGACTTTGTATCGCCGAGGCCACTTTGGTGTGCTTCGCCTCGTGGAGACTTGTTGTGTGTTGCTAGCCCTATTTTGTGAGGACCGGCTTTCTTGGAAGTTTGACTCCCGTGCACTCGAAAGTTGAACTTCGTGTCATTTTCCCTTGCAATCTCTTCAGGTGAATTCCCCTATTGTCTAGAAGGAGAAAACAAATTTGCCCTAGGGAATCAGTGGCCGGAGTTGTCTTGATGCTTGTTGTGGAGGAGGCCTGGATTTAACGCAAATGACCAGGAGCGTTCCAACGTCACTTGCTGGAGTGACCCACGATGGCGACCTCGGGGCGAACTTCAACCAGGGAGGCCCAGTGTACGTCGCTTGCCGAGGTTGTGTTGGCGCGAACTTCAACCGGGGATGCCCCAGTGTACGTCGCTTGGAAAAGTTGTGCTAGTGCGAACTTCAACCGGGGATGCCCCAGTGTACGTCACTTGGAAATGCTTTTCGTGGGTGGATGATGTCCGAGGTGGTCTCGGTGCAAGCGTTGAACGCGAATGCCCCGGTCTTTTGTCATCGATGTGACTCGTGGTGGGCGGTTTGTGCAACTGTCGCCCCTGGCCGTCTCATGTCGTCAATGTCAACTGAAATCGTTGCGTTGATGGCATAAGGCTCGCTCAGTTGTTTTTGTCTTTAGCTTTGTAGGGGGTACCTCCGTGCCGAGCCCCTTCCCTGTCAAAGTATAAGGGAGAAGGCTCGAGAGGAGTTCTCGGAAAGGCGTGAGCCTGTGCATCATTCTTCGCCTGTGACCGACGTGTCCCTGTAAAAGATGACAAAGAAGATAGTGTGTTAGGCGATTGTGCGGTGGAGCATGCGGTAAGAAATATGGGGTGGACCCATGGGAAAATCCCTTTTGTCCCGCACACGACCCATGGGGTGTCGCGTGTGGATGACATTTGTTTCCGGGAATGTAGTCATCACCACTCTGGAGTGGTTAGACCCTGACTGAGGTCACATAAGCATGTTTTCCCTAATTGCGAGTAGGCATGCGCAGCCGTCCTAGGGAAGGCTCGAGAAGCCGAGTCCCACGAGGACAGGTGAGTCGAACAGGTCCAACAGAACTGATAGGGCGTCTTCGAGACTGTCCTAATGCTCCATTGAAGGATTTGTTCATGTCGGGAGCCATTTGTAGGAATGCATTTGAATGAAAGCAACAGAGAGTTTAAAGAAAACTGCGCGTGTTGCCCCAGTGTTTAGTCGGTGATCACAACGGAGGTGGATGAGATCCATTCTTTGATCGGAGGTATGACCGTGCTGGTCTGCGATGGAGAGTTGGGTCATGCTCTGTTTGTGGAGCTGTCACTTTCTGTCTTTGTAGTGGAAAGATTAGACTTGCTCCTTGAAGTATCGCTTGGATGAATTTGTATCCAAGTCGATTTTGGATTTCAGATGAGCCTGAAAGCAGTAAATGCGAGGCGTCAAAACCTGAAAGCAGTAAATGCGGGGCCGAAGCCCAAAAGCAGTAAATGCTGGGCCGAGGCCCGAAAGCAGTAAATGCAGAACTGAGGTCCGATGCAGTAAATGCATGCTCGATAGGAAAATGCAAGAGATGTAAGAGCAAAGGTCAATGCTGAGGAATAGCGCAAGGCGCTGCAATGCAGTGACGCCGATTTGCTTGCGGTATTGCTCTATGGAGCAGGGATGTGGACTTAGTGTTGAAATCCCAAGGAGCTGGATGGATGGGAGACGTTTGTTGTCTCAATTGTGGTCGCTTAGTATTCAGGCTGTCTTCTTGTTGAGAATTTCCTGCAATGGGAAAAGAAAACAATGAAGGAGCATGAACCGTTCAGCATTTCAATGCAAGAGTGTAGGGAAGCGAACTGGCCTGGTAGGTGTCGTGCGAGCACATCGAGAGACATGCATTGATACGTTGAGCAGGCATGTATGAGTTGGTGTGAACATGCGTGGACATGTGTGAGGCGTGCTCGATCGCTGGTAGATGCGCTGGGTCACGCAGAGGGACGTGTGTCCGATCACGCAGTGACACTCTCTGTTAGGAAGAAGTTAGTGTTGGTTAACTTCGCCTGGGAAGGTTGATCGGCCCTCGGGCCACAGTTCGTCTTGCTGTGGAGGAAGGGTGAAGGCCGCGAGTGGCCTGCCCGCTAAAGTGGGCACGACTCGCCTATCGTGCAGGGTGGGTGGCCGGGCTGGACGGCCTCTGGTCATAGCACGTCTCGCCATGGAGAGGTGAAGACCGCGGGTGGTCTACCCGCGAAGGTTAGCACGACTCGCCTGTCGTGCGGGGTGGGTGGCCGGGCTGGACGGCCTCTGGTCATAGCACGTCTCGCCATGGAGAGGTGAAGACCGCAAGTGGTCTACCCGCGAAGGTTAGCACAACTCAGATGTCGTACGGGTGGGTGGCCGGGCTGGACGGCCTCTGGTCATAGCACGTCTCGCCATGGAGAGGTGAAGACCGCAAGTGGTCTACCCGCGAAGGTTAGCACAACTCACATGTCGTACGGGACATGGTAGTTGCTGTGCAAACATCGGATGCAGGCAATGTATGAGTTTTCAAAAGCTAATGTCGTTGCATTGATTTGATTCAAGTTCCCAGATTTACGAAGATGGTTCATTTGAAAAAGGGAACTTAAGCAATAAACCAATGCAATGTCCTAGTTTATTTGAAAACATGCATGCAGGTGCAGAAAGAATAAATTATAATTGTATCTGTTACAATGTACATCGCTCATTATAGAAAAACAACAAAAGGCCCGCCTAAAAGAAAACTACGAGCCGACTCAAAGACTCAACTTTTGGGTCGGTTGACGGCATGAAGGTTACTTTTGGTCCAGCATGACGGTCCCTGTTTATGCATGGTTTCAGTGCTCTACTGGGAAAACCACTAACTAGGGATGGGGGCCCTCGATTCAAGGGTGTCAATTCCTTGAAATCGAGCGAGGATCTTTGGGGGCCGGTTCGGTGGCGGAGCCGACTCGATCCGTTCCCTTACTCGGAACCTCTGACTAACCTAGCTTCCTAAATTGGCGCCCGTGGGATTTCAGGCGAGGTACCTAAATCCACTAGTATGATGCAATGCAAGTGCGGAAAGTAAAGGTGCATAAAGTAGATAAGCGGAAAATTGCAGAAAGCGGTAAATGAACATGCAAGCAAACAAACGGGATCGAGCCTAAACCCACTAAGTATGTCCCCAGTGGAGTCGCCAAGCTGTACGGACCCGAATGTGGACTCTCGTCGGGGCCCGCATCGCGCGCTTTTGGATCGCGCGGCTTGGTCGGAACGTCCACCTTCCCGCGGGGACGCGCGTCGGACACGCGTGAGAGAAGGAGTCGCCACTTATCATTTTACGACCCGAAGGTCGAGGGCGGATAAGTTACCCTGGGTCTAGGGGTATGGAACACCTAGTTTGTTGTTAAGGCATTGGTCTGTACGGAACCGGAAAGTCCGTGTTCGGGGGTTCATGTTACGTGCGGGCCTATATCCCGCACGCCCTTTCGGTACTCTGGTTTGCTAGGCTTGCATGTTTTATTATTTACCGCGTGGATTAAGTTGCACTCAGCTCGCACGTTTTGACACCGTAAACTCGATGAATTAAACGATGTCGGTTGAGAAGCCAAGAGAGAAGTAAATCTATATGTCAGGGAATTGGTTCACAATCTTGCGTTACAGTTCATCGAACCATGGAGGTTGAATCCCTGCGTGAACCAAAACCGCGAGATCTTGGATTTACTTGTGTCTGGGCAAGCATTAGACCGATTCGATTAATTCGACTCTCGGACCGTTCGCTCACCGACTGGAATTCTTACAGAATAAATGTACAAAATAAAATCCTTACAATGCTCTCGAAAACAATAAATACAAATTACAAAAGGGTCGAATTCCAGTCGTTTTGCGTTCGGTTATTATTCCACTCTAACTCACCGTGAGTTTAGGGAAAGACCGAAGAACTGAAATTCAATGGACGCTCTCACTGAATAGGGCGTTGGACCCTGTGACTGTTGATTAGGGTGTTGGACCCTGTGCTCGATGATTAGGGCGTTGAACCCTAATATTATTCGGCCTAGGGATCAGGCTCGACCCGCATGGCAAACAGGTGCGGAAAGATAACACGCAACATGTTAATAACAGACAAAGTGTTTGTTATTGTCGTGTTTACGTGAATTAACAGATTATTAACCCAGGGGTTTTTGCAAGCAAATGCCATATGCTAAACAATCAAACATGTGCCAACGTTTTAGCATTCGGCTTTGTTTTGAGAACTTGACAAAGAGAGTCAAATCTCAAGTGTGTGGATTGCTTTTACAGTTGTTCTGTATTGTGACACTGAATTACCACTGAATTAACCAAACTCGTGTTTTGACTCTAGATTTGGAATCTAGAATTCCTCCTAACCATTATCTAGTGTTTGGTTAGGTCGAGTGAAAGGTTAATCAGCATTTCACAGGTTTTCTGACAAGGATCAACTGTTCTAGTTACCCGAGTCTATGTTAGGATCGCAGAAACTCATCAGTTAGATAAGAAAAGGCTATGCAGATGAACCTGCACCTGAACAGGTAGCCCGTTCTTATCCCGTACTGTAGTGTTTCTATTATGCTAACCCTAAAGATGTCGCGGGGTTGTGAAAAGATTTTTGCCCTTTATTTGAAAATGGTTTTCAGAAAAAAGGGAAACATCACAGTGCGGGCCACCTCGGCCTGTAGCCGGTGTCGACCGATTCCCTGGATCATCCAGGGTTGTGCAAGAACCCAAAAAAAGCCAAAGAACCGGTCGATCTGCCCGGAAGTGATCTAGAAAGATCTTCTGTATCTTGACCTGAGTTACCTAGAATCAGGTAAAAACTCAAGTTGAGACACAGAAGCCCTTTCCAGACTCCATGCTACATCGGACCGCGCGTTTCGGGTTTTGAAATTGATAAGTTTGAAAAGGGCACCAACGTCCTTTGACGACTCGTCGACGCGAGTTATCAATTAATGTCCAATTCGGGTAAACTTTATCAGTGTGAAGTGAGTTTAATCGTGTGAGCGTCCCGATTAACCAGTTTGTGGCATTAATGCTTAAGGGTTGTGCCGAATGCATTAATTGTGAAAACGATTCGCGACTCGACGACCAAGACGATTCCATAAGGATCGAGGATAATTTGGTCTAATGACCGAAACTATCCTCATAACCAAATGGACCCGAATGAGTCATCGATACTCGAATCCATGCATGCTTCGTTTGAAAGAGTCTTTACATGATATTTTAATGGGAATCGTAAAGACATTGAAGTAAAACTTCACATCATCCGATCAACAAATTAAACTTGAGATAAGGAATTCATTCTTGACTCAAGGAAGGCCAAGAAGCCCTCGGCTTCATCTTGTGAAGGGTGGCCGAAGGTTCTCATGGCTCTATCCGAGTCACGAACGATTTCCTAATCGTGGTTTAATTATTTCTCGCATGCTCAAACATCGACCGTGATAAATAGCACCCTTTTTTAACAAAAGCCGGCGTTATCACGATTTGTTTAGCTCATTCAAACATACAAACATTCACAAACGTGTTAATTAAGGAAAAGGATAACATAACACCGGCTTCATGCATGCAATAATGATAAACAAACTCGGAAATTAACTTGAATAGGCTAAGGAGACCGATCTTAACCCGAAAAGAGCAATTTAAATCTCAACCCTCTCCTTTAGAGAATTGGCCGAGACTTAATGTGCCATAATAGGGTCGGGATAGTCTTCTTTATGATGATCCAAGCCCCTTTCCGACATGGTAGCAAGTCCTAAGATAGTGTACGTGTATAATAAACATAAAATTGCATAAAATTAAATCTTGCAAATGAAACATGCATGAAAACACCATAAAACTCCATAGCCATGCAAAATATAAAAAGTCCTAACTCCTCTAAGTCGAAAGTGTTTTACCTAGCCTCGAATACGAGGAAAGAGTCGGGGAAGTGTTTGAGAGTCGGGTGACTCGGTGGAACCCTTAAAAGGGTATTCAGGTGCAAGGATGGACGTGCAACGGCACGGTCGAGCACGGTGACGGGAGCTAGTGGCACGGACAGCGCTGGTGGTGGGCGCGGGTGTGCGCGGTGACAGGCGCGGGCGTGCGCGGATGACAGGCACGGCGTGCGCTGGTGACGGGCGCGGGCGTGGCGCGATGACGGGCGCGGCGTGCGCGGTGACGGGCGCTGGGCGTGCGCGGATGACGGGCGCGG